>NW_007378312.1:0-35671 GCF_000475195.1 Diaphorina citri | reverse complement strand
CGGGCGCTAGTGTTGATTTTAAATCATTGTATGAAAAAAAAAAAATAATAATAATAATAATAATAATAAATCAAATCTACAATAATAATAATAATAATAATAAACTGAATATTAAACAAATTAGGTAGGTACAATGGTACATAGGTATTTCTTTAACCACGATCGAATAAATTACGGGCTAAAAAATTCCCGGAGGGACGGACCCAGCTTGTTTTGTCTCCTTTTAGTCTCTCCCACTCACTTTATCTCTCTCCTTCTTCTTCTATCTTTTGTCGCCTTCTTTCTGTTTCTCCTACCTACTCACTCTATCCCTCTCTCTCTTCTCCTCGTTCCTCTCTTTTTGTCACATCTTTCCTCTTTCATCCCTTTCCCCTAGCTTTTCTTATGCTTCTTCCTCCACCTCTTTCGCATCTAATCTTCTTTCGTCTTTTTCTCTCCTCTCTCTTCCCTCTGCTTTCATCTCCTTCCTTCATTTCTCTTAACTGTCTTAGTGTCTTCTTTTCCACACACTATCCATCTCTCTCTCTCTTTTCTTCATCTAATATCTTTATCCGTCTTCTTCCTGTCCCTCCCTCTCTCTCTCTTCTCCTTTTCTAACCTCTTCCTTCTCTCTTTGTCACATCTTTCCTTTTTCATCCCTTTCCCTTTCTCTCTCTTCCCTCTGCTCTCATCTCCTTCCGTCTTTTCTACTTTCCACTTCCTTCTTTCTCTCTTCCATTTGGCCAAGTGCTCTTCTATTCACACCATCTTTCCATCTTGTTATTTTCTTGTCACTTCTTGACACAGTTTGTTCAATTTCAGCATCAGGGGAGGAAAACTGCCATTACTATTTGGACATTGTGTCGGGTGAATGAATGTTTATAATGAATGCACGAAATGTCATTTTCTAAAATTATGTTCTTTTTTTTTCTTATTTTCCTCATGAAAGAGCTCTTAAATCCAACTCTCCTCCTCCTTCAGCTTCTTTAAGTAAATAGGGCTGAATATTTAATTGAGGTAATTTAGTTTACAGGTGCCAGATAAAAATATATCCGGATAGGTATAAGCAGGTACCTATACAATTAGGTATTCATCTTAATTTCTTAATGCCATGCTTAAAAAATTAAATGATAAATAAAAATCCTCATATATGTAGGTAGGTAATCAGTCTATTGTTTTTTTTTTTTTTTTTTTTTTTTTTCCTCGTTTTTCTCTTTTATCTCCTGTTATCTTTACTCTTATTCTTTCTTCTCTTTATGTGTGGACACATCTTTACGGTACGTCCACAGTCCATTCATATTAACTGAATAATGTCCGCACTTTGAAAATGTGTATTTTTAGTCCGTCCTTCCTTTATTATTACAATAGTAATAAAAGGTATAAGGGACGGACTATTTGCTTCGGTGTCGTCTGTTTCTGTCAGTCAGTTTGTCTGTCTGTTCCCATAGAAGGACTTATCCAAACCTGGTCGACCTATATATCAAATTAAAGGTCTTTTTACCAGGAACACGAAAGTGGTGGTGCAAATTTTGTCCAGAGAACCATAATGCCAAAAAACCAAAAAAACTGGTTTTTGGGGGATTTTTTTCACATTTTCTCACACAAATGAGCTCTGATCTTGAAATTTGTCGCGACGACCTATGAACTCAAAGCGAGAAAGTTTTAGATAACACTTCAGTCGATAATTTAAGACCGGTTTTAGCGTCACCTGTCTTAAGCTACGCCGAACAAGGCCAATAAATGGATGGGTGACTTAAACATTATATTGGGAATAAAGGGAGAACGCTTCTTCCTCCACCTCTTTCTCATCTAATCTTCTTTCGTCTTTTTCCCTCCTCTCTCTTCCCTCTGCTTTCATCTCCTTCCTTCATTTCTCTTAACTGTCTTAGTGTTTTCCACACACTCTATCCATCTCTCTCTCTCTTCTTCGTCCTCTACTTTTCTCTCTCTCTCTCTTCTTCGTCCTCTACTTTTCTCTTCTTCGTCCTCTACTTTTTGTATTATTCGTCTCATTTCTCTCTCTCTCTTCTTCGTCCTCTACTTTTTGTATTATTCGTCTCATTTCTCTCTCACTCGTCTTCGTCCTCTACTTTTCTCTCTCTCTCTCTCTCTTCTTCGTCCTCTACTTTTCTCTTCTTCGTCCTCTACTTTTTGTATTATTCGTCTCATTTCTCTCTCTCTCTTCTTCGTCCTCTACTTTTTGTATTATTCGTCTCATTTCTCTCTCACTCTTCTTCGTCCTCTACTTTTCTCTCTCTCTCTCTTCTTCGTCCTCTACTTTTCTCTCTCTCTCTCTCTCTCTTCTTCGTCCTCTACTTTTCTCTCTCTCTCTCTCTCTCTCTCTCTCTTCTTCGTCCTCTACTTCTCTCGCTCTCTCTTCTTCGTCCTCTACTTTTTGTATTATTCGTCTTCTTTCTCTCTCTCCCACTCACTCTATCCCTCTCTCATCTCCCCTCTTACCTTTCTCTTTGTTACATCTTTCCTTGTTCATCCCTTTCTTTCCCTTTCTCTCTCTTCCCTCTGCTCTCATCTCCTTCCGTCTTTTTTTCACTGTCTTCTTTTCCACTCTCTCTCTCTCTCTCCCTCTCTCTCTCCCTCTCTCTCTCTCCCTCTCTCTCTCTCCCTCCCTCTCTCTCTCTCCCTCCCTCTCTCTTTTGTATTATTATTCGTCTCCTTTCTCTCTCTCTTCTTCGTCCTCTACTTTTTGTATTATTATTCGTCTCCTTTCTCTCTCTCTTTCTTCTTCGTCCTCTACTTCTCTCGCTCTCTCTTCTTCGTCCTCTACTTTTTGTATTATTCGTCTTCTTTCTCTCTCTCCCACTCACTCTATCCCTCTCTCATCTCCCCTCTTACCTTTCTCTTTGTTATATCTTTCCTTGTTCATCTCTTTCTTTCCCTTTCTCTCTCTTCCCTCTGCTCTCATCTCCTTCCGTCTTTTCTTCACTGTCTTCTTTTCCACTCTCTCTCACTCACTCACTCTCTCTCTCTCTCTCTCTCTCTCTCTCTCTCTTTGTCGTCTCCTTCCATCTTTTCCACTTCCTTCTTTCTCTCTTCCATTTGGCCAAGTGCTCTTCTATTCACACCATCTTTCCATCTTGTTATTTTCTCGTCACTTCTTGACATAGTTTGTTCAAGTTCAGCATCGGGCGGGGAGGAAAACTGCCATTACTATTTGGACATTGTGCCGGGTGAATGAATGTTTATAATGAATGCACGAAATGTCGTTTTCTAAAATTATGTTCTTTTTTTCTTCTTCTTCTTCTTCTTCTTCTTCTTCTTCTTCTTCTTCTTTTTTTTTTTTCCTCATGAAAGAGCTCCTAAATCCAACACTCCTCCTCTTTCAGCTTCTTTAAGTAAATAGGGCTGAATATTTAATTGAGGTAATTTAGTTTACAGGTACCAGATAAAAATATATCCGGATAGGTATAAGCAGGTACCTATTTAAAATTACAATTAGGTATTCGTCTTTATTTCTTAATGCCTCTTAATTCATCTTAATTTCTTAATGCTTAAAAAATTAAATAAATAAATAAATAAAAATCCACATATATGTAGGTAGGTAATCAGTCTATTGTTGTTGATGTTGTTTTTTTTTTTTTTTTTTTTTTTTTTTTTTTTTTTTTTTTTTTTTTTTTTGAAGAGGTTTGACAGAGGGAACTGTACTTAACATCTAAGGTCTTATCGTCCGAAATCGAAGAGAGAAGAAAGACAGGATAGGAGAAAGCCAGCCGTTCCGAGAACGAACATTATCCCATCAAGATAAAATCCGCCCCGGGCGGGAATCGAACCCGCGGCCTAGCGCTTACAAGGCAGGCGCACTACCAATTAAGCTAACTAGGTTGGCTTCAGTCTATTGTGTTGCACGCATTTTCATGAAGATAAAACCCAAATGGCTCCAAGTTGCTTACCTTTGTAAGTGGTAAATTTTCTTAGTATACTGTCCTTTGGTGAATTTGCCGCCTAGGAGTGGAACATTGTCGAATGGCTCGTTGACGAGGACCTCAATGCCCTCACCACCTCCGGTTTCATTTTTACTCGCCTCAGCTACTGAATACAACTGCCCCACTTGATACTGAAAGAAAAATGCACAATGTTCATGGTTCAGGATCTATCTACTTAAGTAAGAATAAACAAAAAACAGTTGTTTTTTTCCAAAATAAAATTAATGTATCTAAATCTCAATAAATTACTCAATGTACCCCACATTTTGAGGCTGAGTGCAACCCATATGCAAATAGCTGTATCCACACATAGTTGATGGCTGTCAATTGCCATCAATCGACATTGATCAACGAGGTGAATCTATGTTGTCAAGGCAGTGTGGATGGTTTCTATATTAATCAATGGGTGCTGAAATATGTGTGACCAGAGTTATAGAAACAAAAATCTTTGGTACTATTGGGAATCAAATCTGGGACCTGGGACCTTTAATATGCAAACCTAGTGTGATAGCTAATCAGACATGGAGGTTGCTCCAGAAAATGAAAAGAAATGTTCTTCAAGAGTGAAAAAAGAACGAAATGTTTACATCAAACTTACCTCTTCTACAGTCAATGGAAGTGTGACTCGGCTGAAATAGAGAAAAGAACTTAATATGCAAACCTAGTGTGATATCTAATCGGACATGGAGGTTGCTCCAGAAAATGAAAAGAAATGTTCTTCAAGGAGAGTGAAAAAAGAAGGAAATGTTTACATCAAACTTACCTCTTCTACAGTCAATGGAAGTGTGACTCGGCTGAAATAGAGAAAAGAACTATATTAATATCTAGTGTTGGCCAAGAATAGATAGGTAAATAAACATGTTTTTTTTCTTTTTTCCCCCTCTCTCCCAGTATTAAAAATGAGCTTTTGAATAGCCAAGATGGTAAGTTGTACTTTTTTCTCCTTCTTCCAGATTTAGCACTCCACCCCGCCAAGTCAAAACAATTTGTAATGTAAATGTAAAAATGTAAATGCAGTTTCTTTGTGTTATTATGTCACAACTTTGGTGCTCACTGCAGCATTGTAGGATTTTCCCAAAATTGATCAACGAGGTGAATCTATGTTGTCAAGGCAGTGTGGAATGTGGATGGTTTCTATATTAATCAATGGGTGCTGAAATATGTGTCACCAGAGTTATAGAAACAAAAATCTTTGGTACTATTGGGAATCAAATCTGGGACCTTTGATATGCAAACCTAGTGTGATATCTAATCGGACATGGAGGTTGCTCCAGAAAATGAAAAGAAATGTTCTTCGAGAGTGAAAAAAGAACGAAATGTTTACATCAAACTTACCTCTTCTACAGTCAATGGAAGTGTGACTCGGCTGAAATAGAGAAAAGAACTATATTAATATCTAGTGTTGGTCAAGAATAGATAGGTAAATAAACATGTTTTTTTTTCCTCTCTCCCAGTATTAAAAATGAGCTTTTGAATAGCCAAGATGGTAAGTTGTACTTTTTTCTCCTTCTTCCAGATTTAGCACTCCACCCCGCCAAGTCAAAACAATTTGTAATGTAAATGTAAAAATGTAAGTAAATGCAGTTTCTTTGTGTTATTATGTCACAACTTTGGTGCTCACTGCAGCATTGTAGGATTTTCCCAATATCTCATAATCCTAAAATCTAATGTTTACCTACCATGCTGGCACCGGTTGCTATGTGCATTTATATGCCATAGCTACTCATTTTCCTCACGAGACTGAGTGGGCCCAGCAACAGCCAGTCACGGAATCAATCATTTGCATGAAACAAATTTCTTGACCCCGCTGGGAATCAAACCTGGGTCTCCCACATGCAAGGTGAGTGCAGTAACCACTAAACCATGGGAGCTGTCAAAACAATTTGACAGCTTAGGTATTTGAAAAATAAATAATTAAATATTAAAAAAAAAGTATTTTTAAAATTAAAAATTCATTCATCAGTGAAAAATATACTTTAATATGTATGTACCTATCTAGCTATGCTAGAAGTATAAACAAGTAGGTACCTACCTACTTGAAAAAGGTATTATTACCTATCAATATGATTTGTAAATAAAACTCAAGAGCTAGCAAAAGTTTGTGAATATATGCTTTTGACCTACTTTCATAACTGTTAACATTTGCTGATTATGATATTGTGAGTACACATGCCTATGATGGGGATTAACATGTCAACCCCAAAAAATTTCAATGCATTATCATAGGTTCTATTCCTCTTATTGATAGGTTATCTCGGATTACAGTTCCACCCATTATATTCATACCTACCTGTACTATACGTAGCTAGATACCTACCTACCAACTATAAGTAGGTACATACCTATCTAGATTATCTATACTTCTATAGCAATTAGTACTACATAGCAGTGAGAAACAATAAATTAATGTTGCAAATCATTCCTCATTCATTAATACTTTTCATATCTTCATCTCTCATTGGTATTATTATTATTACCATTCTGGTTCGATCATTAAGTTCCCACCATAAAGGTGAGTCTACACATCAATAGAGTCGATAGATGACGATCAATAGAGTCGATAGATGTTGAAAGAGGAAGAGCCCAATAATTGAATGACAGGTAGATAGCTAGCTACATAGGTATGAGATCAAAGGAGTTTGACGGAATAGTAAGAAAGTTTATAGTGAGGGCGTGTTTTAGATGATGTCAAAGCAATCAGAATGCTAAACACACAGAGTTTAAAAAAGAAAAAGAGAAGATATTTGATAAAAGGAACTGTATAACTAAGGTTTTATCGTCCCGAAATCAAAGAGAAAAGGAAGACAGATAGGAGACAGCTGGCCGTTCCGAGAACGAACCTTATCCGTTCAGAATCGAACCCGCGACCTAGCGCTTACAAGGCAAACGCTACCAACCGAGCAAACTAGTCTGTCAATATGGTCGGAGGACGGGAGATTTTGTTTAGGGGTCGGACATGGTAGTAGTTCCCCTAGTTAGGGCTGATTGAGAGGCTGACGAAACACACTGACCCCGTCTGTACACGGGAAAAGGCGAAACACAGGAAAAGGCAAAGAAGAAGAAGAAGAAGAAGAAGAAGAAGAAGGAGGAGGAGGAGGAGTAGAACAAGAAGGAGAAGAAGAAGAAGGAGGAGGAGGAGGAGTAGAACAAGAAGGAGAAGAAGAAGAAGGAGAAGAAGAAGAAGAAGAAGAAGGAGGAGGAGAAGAAGAAGAAGGAGAAGAAGAACAAGAAGGAGGAGGAGAAGAAGAAGGAGAAGAAGAAGGAGGAGGAGGAGTAGAAGAAGAAGGAGAAGAAGAAGCAGAAGAAGAAGAAGGAGGAGGAGAAGAAGAAGAAGAAGAAGAAGGAAGAAGAAGCAGCAGAAGAAGAAGACACGGTAATAGTTCCATATACCCGTACATAGCATACACTGAGGGGGGGAAAATGGTGATAGAGTAGATAGAGTGCCACAAGTTTAGGGTGGAAGAACTCTATTATTGGGATACATCCCCTGATTTAGGCTATTGAAATGCCATATTATAGTGTCGAGCTTCCCGATATAGAGTTCAATATTAGAGTGCCGGAACCCAGTCACCTGATTGGGCTGCCAGCACCCTAGTTTTTTTCTCAGTATAGTTACATATACCCGTACAAAAATGTAGCAATTGTAGCATATTATGCAGATCCCCAGGTAGGGTGTAACAAATGTTGGACGATAATGTTCTTTGATCTTTGACAATAGAGGGTATAATTTTTTACTCAGTCAGCCTTTATCTTTACCTCTTCAAATATATTCATAACTGAATCTGGTGAATCTTTATTCATAATATTTATCCCACTCCAGGGCCTATGTAGGGGCAAACAGCCTTAAAGGTTGGGTTAAGCTCGTACAAATCTGGGTCAGCATGATTTAGGATTTTAGGATAACTAATTCATGTCAATTCAAAGGCCCCAGTACGTAGGGATGAATGATCTCTTGACTAACAGCACACCTTAAATTGAATAACTTTGACAGATTTGTCTAGATGACTTTTTGTGTGAAAGTGACTTGCTATTTTATGACGGAAATCATGGCATTTGAAGCTGATTCAGCGGGTACCTATTTTAAATTTAAAAGTCCCCAGTTCATTGGCAACCTAGATTAGATCTTCCAGCTCTTTTCAAGATCTTAACAACCAAAAGAAATGTGATAAGAGGCAATCAATGTCCCTGGGTTTTCCTCATTTTTTTGCTTTTTTTCCCCAAGAAAAAAGATAGCAGAGGTGTGGATACTTACAATTCTTTTATCAACATGTTTCATACAATGGAAATCCCAATAATTTAAAAAAACCTTAAAAATAATTAATGTAAAAAAACAACACAGCACTTGACTAGGGTCGATTTTCAAACTTGGGGAGTTTACACAGGATTTTTAAGTACGAGAATTTGCCTGCGTGCAATTTTGACCCACAGAGATCTTTTAAAAAAATTGACCAACTAAAAAATACCAGAAGGAAACTTTATTCACAAGAATTTTACTGATTTTTTTCCTTGAAACTTTTAAAAACTGCAAAATCAAAACGACACACTCGAGTTTCTTGATTCGTGAGTCGTGACTCTGTAGTCGATCAGGCACACTAAAAACCAGGCAAAAAACAAAAACGGCGAAACAGCGAAACAGAGAGACAATCAATGTCCCTGGGTTTTCCTCATTTTTTTTGCTTTTTTCCTCAAGAAAAAAGATTGCAGAGGTGTGGATACTTACAATTCTTTTATCAACATGTTTCATACAATGGAAATCCCAATAATCTAAAAAACCTTAAAAATAATTAATGTAAAAAAACAACACAGCACTTGACTAGGGTCGATTTTCAAACTTGGGGAGTTTACACAGGATTTTTAAGTACGAGAATTTGCCTGCGTGCAATTTTGACCCACAGAGATCTTTTAAAAAAATTGACCAACTAAAAAATACCAGAAGGAAACTTTATTCACAAGAATTTTACTGATTTTTTTCCTTGAAACTTTTAAAAACTGCAAAATCAAAACGACACACTCGAGTTTCTTGATTCGTGAGTCGTGACTCTGTAGTCGATCAGGCACACTAAAAACCAGGCAAAAAACAAAAACGGCGAAACAGCGAAACAGGCAAATCTTGAAACGAAACAGCTGGAAAATCCGGAAATGTGGAAGGTGAGGTGAGATTTGATTTGATTTACGTGGCGCTATCTAGCGGATTTTGTAGACAACAGAATGAATCGTTGTGCGAAGTAGAGACACAAAAGGCGCGTTTACACTAACATTTGTCGATCGATTTTTCCTACCTATTTTTTGAACGAACGATGCGAGTTTTAATTTTTAACTCGATAATTATCCGCATAGGTAGGTACCAACTACCTACGCGGTACGTTGCGTGATACCTTGAGTGATCTTTAAGAACTGATGGAATTAACGCGCTATCATCGCCAATGGCACAATGGATTTAAACATTGTAAGCTTTTGTAGTTTTGTTCCTTCTTTCAAAATTTTTGATAGAGGGAACTGTAGGTAACTGCCAAGGTCTTATCATCCCGAAATCAAAGAGGGAAAGAACACAGGATAAGAGATAGCCAGCCGTTCCGAGAACGAACATTATCCGTTCAGGATAAAATCCACCCCGGGCGGGAATCGAACCCGCAACGTAATGCTTACATTGGCAGACGCGCTACCAACCAAGCTAACTAGGCTGGTCAAGTTACTGGTTTCTAGTTTTGCATGCATCGAAAGTTACTTGCAATTTCCCTACAGATGGGTAAAACCAGTTTTGATGGACAAAATGGGTACCTACAGAAAAGATTAATGCGATTGTCAGGAAATACCCGGTGAGACACAACTTTCCAGCCACCCTCTCAAGTAATATCTGACCTGTTGCTATCTCTATCACCTCCAGATAGCAGTGGTTCCCAAATCAACTGGGACCTTATGGGCCTAGAGCCTCCGAGAGAAAATTTGGGCCCTGTGGCGGAAATCAAGGACCCCCTTAGGTATATTGGTCCTCTTTCCGGAAAATCCGACAAACCTTTTGTCTTGCACCTCGGCGTCCTCAGACTCTTTGATTTCGGGCGATGAGACCAATTCTTCCTCTTCTTTTTCTTCTCCTTCTCGTTCTTCTTCTTCTTTTTCTCCACCTCCTCCTCCTCCTTCTTCTTCTTCTTCTTCTTTTTCTCCACCTCCTCCTCCTCCTACTTCTTCTTCTTATTCTCCTCTTCTTCTCCTCTTCCTCTTCCTCCTTCTTCTTCTCCTCTTCTTCCTCCTTCTTCTTCTTCTCCTCCTCCTCCTTCTTCTCCTCTTCCTCTTCCTCCTTCTTCTTCTCCTCCTCTTCCTCCTTCTTCTTCTTCTTCTCCTCCTCCTCTTCCTCCTTCTTCTTCTCCTCTTCCTCTTCCTCCTTCTTCTTCTCCTCTTCCTCATTCTTCTTCTTCTCCTCCTCCGCTCCTCCTCCTTCTTCTTCTCCTCCTCCTCTTCCTCCTTCTTCTTCTCCTCTTCCTCTTCCTTCTTCTTCTCCTTCTCCTCTTCCTCCTTCTTCTTCTAATCCTCCTCTTCCTCCTTCTTCTTCTCCTCCTCCTCTTCCTCCTTCTTCTTCTCCTCTTCCTCCTTCTTCTTCTCCTCTTCCTCATTCTTCTTCTTCTCCTCCTCCTCCGCTCCTCCTCCGCTCCTCCTCCTCCTTCTTCTTCTTCTCCTCCTCCTCCTCCTTCTTCTTCCTCCTCCTCCTCCTCCTGCTCCTCTATTTTATATTATTATTATTCTTCTTCTTCTTCTTCAGCTTTTTTCTTTTCGCGGAGTCCCTAGAACGTTCTCGATATGAGAACCACTTAGAGTTGACGGGAAGGTGCCAGGCGCTAGGTGCTTGGCAGATCCTAATCAGTACAGTAAACTTGGAATCAGTAACCGATCTACGGTCCAGTGAGTCAGAGAGTCAGTTAGCTTTCATCTCCTCAACCGTAAACCTGGCGTAGTGACTACTTTGTAACACCTTGACGCTTTGGTCGAGTGAAATACCGGGAGATTAAAATAGAAGCAGTGTAAACGTTAAGAAAAAAAGAAAGAAATTTAGCTGAAAAATTGAAAAGTGAAATAAATTTAATAAAATAAATAACTGTCTACCTACAGCCTACCTATACCTAGAAAGTGAAAAAAAAACTAGGTACATTAAAAACTAGATTAGATTAAAAAAAAAAAAAAAAAACTAGGTAACTCGAGAGTACCTACCTAGATACGAACCTAACAGCAGGAAAACCTAAAGTAAAAAGCACGTTGAGTGAGCTCAATAAATAAATAAATGATCAAAATAAATTAATACTTAACTACCTAGGTATCTAAATATTTACTAACTAAAACTAAGTGGTGCAGTTTACCTATGTAGATATTAGGCACTTATACCTAAATAAATAGGTATACCTACCTACAGGTAACTACCTAAATCAATTTATTGACCACGCAGATCCCAAATAAAACAGCCAATTACCTATCTACCTATGCAATAAAAGAATTTTTTATTGACCTAAAAGCTGAAAGACCCTCATGTAGGTACGAATTATCTATATACCTACCTATTAATCATATTATTAGGTACTTTCTATTATTTATTTGTTATTAATTTATTATACCTACCCAACAAATGTCATTTTTTTCCTATCTAATATATTGGTCTGAAATGTGACTGACACAAAGGTAAAACCTATACTAGCTGATTCTGTGGCCTACCTACCTATTACCTTATCTATCTACCTGGAGATTTGAACAAACAACACTACTTACCCCTGATAATGATGGATGATAGGTAAGTAAGTGATTTCCTTCTGTGAGATTATTAATATTTATTTTTTTTCTTTTTGCTCGTAACTTCGAAGAAAATATTTTCTGGAATACTTAAGTAGTGCTTTATTTAGACTTGGTCTGGCTGGAGGACTTTGAGTAGTATAGAATAGAATAGAATAGAAAAGAATAGAATAGAATAGAATAGAATAGAATATACCTTATTTTATCCTTCTGGGATAGGACTGAAAAGTCTCTTTACCACCGCAGTCTAACCAAGGTCTTATATATTTTGACACATTATGGGGGAGTAGACCAGTTTAGTCTGGCTGTTGGACTTTAAACAGGGAGTAGACCAGTTTAGTCTGGCCGAGGGCTTTAAACAGGGAGGATACCAGCTGATAAAATTTGCCTTTATAAAGAAATACCAAAGGTTAAGTGCGAAAGGCACTCGTAAATTTTTTGTGTCCAAAACCAAATGTCAGCCCAAAGCAATCATCACCCAGGGCTGATTAAGAGGCTGACGAAAAACGCCCACCCCGTCTGTAGACGGGAAAAGACGAGGTGGAGGAAGAAGAAGAAGAAGAAGAAGAAGAAGAAGAAGAGGAGGAGGAGGAGGAGGCAAAAAGAGAAGACGAAGTCTTTCTAACGTAAAGGATATAATAGAGGAGTTACCTAATATATTTATCTATCTATTATCTAGAATTCTAGAATCTACATAGATCCACTCATTTACGTATTTCTCCTCTGTTGTTTACCAATTTTACGATTTTAATATTGTTTTTCATTCATCTATTTATTATCTATTATTTATTATTATTTCCAATTTATTTAGCAAAGTTTTTTTTCTATTTGGAAATCATACCAGCATCGCGAGCCCATTGACGTCAGTTTATCAAGGAAAGCTGCATTTTCTCTTCTAGATGTTGGCATCCTAGAAGAACTTCCAAGTAGACAACAAAGCGTAGGCATTTATACACACATTGGGTGCTTCAGAAACAACACGGCCCAACTACCATTTGGCTTAACTTTTCAAAGGAAGCAAAAGACTGATTTTTAGGGATTCTTTTTATACCTTTTTTCTCATGAACTTCACAGATTTTTTTTTTTTTTTTTTTTTTTTTTTTTTTAAAAAAAAAAAAGAGTGAGTCACTCCAGCTCTTAATGCAGTAATATCACTTAAATCTTATGACTCTTATGAGACTTGAGGAGATTAGGTGTCTAATTGCCTGTAACGTGAAGAATGACACGAAATTACCTAGGTATAACATAGTTACCTAATGACTTATGAGTCTTATAACAAACAAAGCGATAAAAGTACAATCATACTATTCAATCCAATGCCGGCCACGCTCAGACCGCTGTCTCACGCTCGCCTGGTAAACAACGGGGCGTGGGTTCGATCTTAGCTGAGCCAAGAATTTTACCCTTACTTATTTGAGAATTTGACCACATAGTAATGGAGCTCTAAAGGTTAGGTGGTAGAGAACACCTCCCTGGTTAACCTCGCCTAGTGGTTACCTTCCCCTCAGTAAGGGGGGACAAGAATCCGTAAGGTGGATTATAGGGCCCCGTCTGGGCCCCTAATACGGGCCTGTCCATTATGCGTTTATGAGTGAGTCATTTCTCCACCTCCTCCTCCTCCTACTTCTTCTTCTTATTCTCCTCTTCTTCTCCTCTTCCTCTTCCTCCTTATTGTTATTATTCTTACTCTGGTTCGATCATTAAGTTCCCACCATAAAGGTGAGTCTACACATCAATAGAGTCGATAGATGACGATCAATAGAGTCGATAGATGTATTTCTAACCTTAGTTACCTATTTCTAAAATCTAGATCATTGTGTTAGGATTCCTTCCAAGCTAGCCTAGTCAGTTTGGAGTGTAATGCGTCTGTTTCTTTTTTTTTTCTCTCTTTGATTTCGGGACGATAAGACCTTAGCAGTTACAGTTTTCTCTATCAAACCTGATAAAAAATAAAGGATTTCAAACATGAAAAAAAATGTCGATAGGCTCCATTGTTTATCAAGCACCCACATGATCTTAGGTAGGTACACCTTCTTTTATTGGCAGCATTCTTGATCGAAATATTTCTTGGGTGGAAAAAAATCTATTTCATTTATTTATTTATTTTTTGCCTGACAGCATTTTATCATTTTATTTTCTGTAACTCTGACGTCAGTACTGTACTTAGGCCTCGTGTGAATGCAGCTTGATTAACATATATAAGTTGGCAGCTGCATAATGACAAAAATACATATATTGCCATAGAATCATAGAAACCACGTGGTTTTATTTGCTCTAATGTCCAACACATTTTGGGTGGGATTGTCGTCAATAATGACGTTTTTTTAAATACAGCCAGTGGCCATTGGACATTGTTCAGAGTAGGCTGAGTAGGCAGGTTTCGTAGATTTCTAGAAGCTTAACCCATCTTTTGGGGCTCTTTGCCTCTAGACATAAGCCTCAGAGGTAAGCTTTTTCTGTATGGAGTTAGCTACACAAGATTCCAAGAGGTTTGATAGAGGGAACTGTAACTACGGAGATATCAAGAGGTTTGATAGAGGGAACTGTAACAGTGCCTAATTGCCTGTAACGTGAAGAATGACACGAAATTACCTAGGTATAACATAGTTACCTTATGACTTATGAGTCTTATAACAAACAAAGCGATAAAAGTACAATCATACTATTCAATCCAATGCCGGCCACGCTCAGACCGCTGTCTCTCAGAAGGTCTGAGCGTGAGTGACCAAACAGACATTCAGACAAAATAAAGGAACTTAGAGCGCCAGCCTAGTTAGGTTCGTTGGTAGTGCGTCTGCCTTGTAAGCGCTAGGCCGCGGGTTCGATTCCCGCCCGGGGCGGATTTTATCCTGATGGGATAATGTTCGCAGATGATGTCAAAGCAATCAGAATGCTAAACACACGGAGTTTAAAAAAGAAAAAGAGAAGAGATTTGATAAAAGGAACTGTATAACTAAGGTTTTATCGTCCCGAAATCAAAGAGAAAAGGAAGGCAGATAGGAGACAGCCAGCCGTTCCGAGAACGAACCTTATCCGTTCAGAATCGAACCCGCGACCTAGCGCTTACAAGGCAAACGCTACCAACCGAGCAAACTAGTCTGGCAATATGGATGGAGGACGGGAGATTTTGTTTAGGGGTAGTAGTTCCCCTAGTTAGGGCTGATTGAGAGGCTGACGAAACACACTGACCCCGTCTGTATACGGGAAAAGGCGAAACACAGGAAAAGGTAAAGAGGAAGGAGGAGGAGAAGAAGAACAAGAAGGAGGAGAAGAAGAAGAAGAAGAAGCAGAAAAAGAAGTCACGTTAATAGTTTCATATACCCGTACATAGCATACACTGAGGGGGGAAAAATGGTGATAGAGTAGATAGAGTGCCACAAGTTTAGGGTGGAAGAATTCTATTATTGGGTTACTTCCCCTGATTTAGGTTGTTGGAATGCTATATTATAGTGTCGAGCTTCCCGATATAGAGTTCAATATTAGAGTGCCGGAACTCAGTCCACCGATTGGGCTGCCGGCGCTCTAGTTTTTTTCTCAGTATAGTTACATATGTATAGATGTATACCCGTACAAAAATGTAGCATGTAGCATATTATGCAGATCCTCAGGTAGGGTGTA
Organism: Diaphorina citri; assembly: GCF_000475195.1. Classification (NCBI taxonomy): domain Eukaryota; kingdom Metazoa; phylum Arthropoda; class Insecta; order Hemiptera; family Psyllidae; genus Diaphorina; species Diaphorina citri. Next base: position 20,363 of record NW_007378312.1, on the reverse strand, counting down.
ACATTGGCTTATGCACTGATTGTTGTCTTATATGCTACTGGTCGTAATATAATGGCATTTTGGCCTTGAATTGCATAATGATAATAAACACCGTGCAAGCTCTATGAGCTATGACTGTCGAGAGTCGAGATTACAGTAGGTATTGATCATAATCATAATGTATGGTGTCAATCATCTAGTGTGGGGTGATAATAGGTAAGGATAAGATAGGTACATAATTATTAAGATACCGTAAATTAAAATGGCTTGCACCTAATAAACTTGGCCTAACTCACTGCCGATGCGGTACGCTTTGTGGTGAGTAGGATCACTTCGGAAGGAAAAGACTAAAAGTGAGCATCACACTTGCACGCGGCGCCGCCGGATAGAGATCCCAGATTTGATTTTCAGAGTCAAAATTTTTTCGACTTTGTGTTTGGAGTTCCGGGTACAAGAGTTAAGGCCAGTTATGATCAATTTTCCATGGCGAAGCACGGGCAACCTGCTAGTTACCTATAAATAGCTCCTAAAATTGACACCGAATCAATTATTGACTTCTAAAATCTTCAAGAAGTCCAACTACCCACAGTACCGGGACACCTGTCAAATCACCAGGTTACCATGCTAATCAAACAAAATCAACGCTCATTTGTACTGTCAATCGTCCACTGCTTAGTACTCCTTGTTTCTTTCACAGATAGGTAAATATGTACCTATGTAGGTAAATAGGTACCTACGTATTTAGTTAAATAGGTACTTATAGGTAGGTAGCTACTTTATCGATAGGTAACGTGTTTTATTTAGTCACTTAAATATTTTACCGATAACATGTTTTAGATACACCACAAAAACCGACTAGTATGAATTGAAATGGACTCAGGGTTGTAGAAAAGCAATTATTAGACATGTGGCTAGTAGGTAACTACAAGTTTTTTTTTTTTTTTTTTTTTTTTTTTTAAAGGTTTGATGGAGTGAACGGTGTTATCGTCCCGAAATTGAAGAGAGGAGGGCAAAATAGGAGAAAGCAATCCGTTCCGGATAAAATCCTCCCTGGCGGGAATCGAACCCGCGGCGTATCGCTTACAAGGCAGACGGGCTACCCAAGGTAACTAGGCTGGCATCTTAATATCCAATGTACCTAATCAATTAGAGAGGAGTTAATATTGTTAGTGGAGATGACAAAATAACCAAAATTTTCGAATGTACCTAACGGATAGCGAGAGGCTGAGGGATTTCGGACGATTTTTTTTTCTTCTGACAATTTGATTTGTTTCTGGGCCCATAGCCATAATGCTTAATAGTCCTATGCAACTGTTTGCAATTTGCAGTAAATAATTTCTCTCTGGAACGGAGGCCGGGTGTACTGTCAAAGTGGCCGATAGACCTGACGCCTGACAGTCATTGAGTGCCTCTTGAGATTGATAGACAGGTGAACAGCCATAGTCATACCTGATTATATCGACACTGGCATTCTCACCTGACAAACAATATTCCTCATTAAATATGAACAAAGGTAGCACTGATTTTGCTCATTAATCATCCCATTTTATCTTGCTTGCAAAAGGAGCTATACCTACCTAGATTCTTTCTAATAAGTACCGACCTACATACCTAGTATGTACGAGTAACTAACCTACTTGAAAACTATGATAAGTCCACAGCAGATTTTCTTTTACTAATACTTGCAAAATATCTATCCATTCCCAATTTTCCCACAGACAATTAAATTAGCTCTACTAACGGTGATACGTTGGCTCTTTTTCTGCATGTGAGGGGTTGTCTGCTCCAAAAATGTGTCCCATTTCTTGAATATTTTTTAAATGTGAAGTTTTAGAATAAATTAAAATGCATCTCACACTTTAATAAAGTTAATTTAAAAAAGGAGAAGAAGAAGAAGAAAACATTGACGTCACAACATGATCTGGAAGTCACACATTATTATTTATTTCATTTCCGATATTCCGATCTTAAGGTGGAGATTTAATAATGGATTCCGATTTGCTAATTGGCAATTAACATGAATGAGGTCGAGAACTCTGAGATAAATACCCACTTACTTCTTCTTCTTCTTCTTCTTCTTCTTCTTCTTCTTCTTCTTCTTCTTCTTCTTCTTCTTCTTCTTATGATAATTATGTAGGTTATGTAGGTATCTTAACATCAAAATTTTCCAATTTATTGAAGAAAGAGGAGTTAATATTATTGTTAGTGGAGATTTCTAATCCGATGAATAAAGAGAAGTTTAATAATATTATTTATTGGTGGAGATGACAAAAGAACCAAAAAATTTAATGTAAGTACCTAATAGATAGCGATAAATTGTTATTACTTTTAGTGGAGATGCCAAAAGAACCAAACTTTCTAGCGTAAAGGATATAATAGAGGAGTTACCTAATATTGGTTGGTGGAAATGACAAAAGAACCAAAATGTTCTTTTGCAATGAATAGAGAGGAGTTAATATTTAGTGGGGATACCTACTTCCCAAAAGAACCAAACTTTCTACCTATTCTAAAATGGTATACGTCAAATCAAATCAAATCATGAATCTTTGTGTTAAAGCAGAGAGAGCTTTCTCACAACTTTGTGGGTATCACAGTATTACAAGTCTTTCCCGCTGTCTCTCAGAAGGTCTGAGCGTGAGTGACCAAACAGACATTCAGACAAAATAAAGGAACTTAGAGCGCCAGCCTAGTTAGGTTCGTTGGTAGTGCGTCTGCCTTGTAAGCGCTAGGCCGCGGGTTCGATTCCCGCCCGGGGCGGATTTTATCCTGATGGGATAATGTTCGATAGGTATTAATTGAAAGTTTTTGTAACCCTTTCAGCTAAGCTGGTGTTGGGTTACAAACATTCAGTTGGGATTGGTGCTTTAGTTAGAAGAAGGACAATATTTAACAGACAATTGAAAATCCGGCCCGAAGGACAAAATGTAATGAGAAAAGGGTTGGATGGCATATCGAAAAAGTTACAGGAGTAGGTGTGTAGGTGACCAAATAAAGTATACCTGTCTTTGAGATAGTTTTCTTCTTCTAAAAAACGAAATAAAAACTTCATTGTTTAAAACCGAGTTGAAATGGGCTTGGTATTTGAGTTCTAAAAAGTAGAGATACGGAATCGGAAAAAAGGGCGAAAGTATCACTTTTTTTTTGAAATGCAGAAAACTGATATTTTTTAAACAAAGAAAACTCGTTCAAAATGCACGTTTCAGTACAGTCGTTTGCTTTCTATCTTCTAATTCTCCATATGAAATTAGATAATTTAATCTAATCTAAATAATTAATTAGGTACTTGTCTCCGAGAGCCTCTTCAGACTTTAGTATCTATAAGTGGTGCTTTATTTAGATTTTAGAATATTTTTTTTTTTTCAAGAGGTTTGACAGAGGGAACTGTAACTGCTATGGTCTTATCGTCCCGAAATCGAAGAGAGAAGGAAGTAAGGATAGGAGAAAGCCAGCCGTTCCGAGAACGAACGTTATCCCATCAGGATAAAATCCGCCCCGGGCGGGAATCGAACCCGCGGCCTAGCGCTTACAAGGCAGACGCACTACCAACTAAGCTAACTAGGCTGGCTATTAAACATGTTTGATAGGACGAACTGTAATGCATTTCAAAGAAAAATTTATACTCTGGTCTACGCCGTTTTATTACTCGCTGAGGCAGGCTCTAATGTTATTCACAGCATTACAACCTCACCAAAAAAATCGTGGCAAATTGACTTGAAGAAGAAAAAAAAAAGAATAAGAAGAGGTTTGACAGAGGGAACTGTAACTGCTAAGGTCTTATCGTCCCGAATTCGAAGAGAGAAGGAAGACAATAGGAAAGCCAGCCATTCCGAGATCGACCATTATCCGTTCAGGAGAAAATCCGCCCTGGCCGGAAATCGAACCCACGTCCTAGCGCTGACAAGGCAGACGCACTACCAACCAAGCTAACTAGGCTGGCTGAAGTGACTTTTGATTTTTGATATAAAACAGCACTCTTCGATCTAGTCCAACTGTTTTAAATCAGGTAACACGAATTAGGCCAGAAATTGCAAAACCACAAATGAATGGGGTATAGTTTACTCTACATCCCTACATAACATAGATCTTTAGGGAGGTCTGATTACTTAAGTTGATTACTGATTATTTAATCTGTCACCACCGGTTAACACACATTGACCCCCAGTTGATTAATTTCAGCTAAACACCGCCAGTTCATATCATGGGACCCCTGTGGTGTTCAATCAACAGCCGATATGAGATCGCTAGACCTTAGAGATGGTTTATGATAATATGCCTCTAACATGGCACTGGAAGTTGCAACCCTGTTACGAAACACAATAGAACCGAGCTACCTACCTGGGTGACATTTTATGACCAAGTCGAAGGTACAGTTAACTGATGTCTTTGGATGGCCGAAATAGAACAAGCTGAAATTGAGGAACAGAAAGCGTGAAAAATATATGGATCCTATAGGACCTAACCTAAACAGAGAGGTTTTTTTTTTTAAAAGAGGTTTGACAGAGGGAACTGTAACTGCTATGGTCTTATCGTCCCGAAATCGATGAGAGAAGGAAGACAGGATTGGAGAAAGCCAGCCGTTCCGAGAACGAACATTATCCCATCAAGATAAAATCCGCCCCGGGCGGGAATCGAACCCGTGGCCTAGCGCTTACAAGGCAGACGCACTACCAACTAAGCTAACTAGGCTGGCAGAGAGGGTTTATTCTCGGAAAAGCTGATTTTCTCCTATCTTGTCCTACTTCGCTTTCAGGTTTCAGGACGACAAGACCTCAGCCGTTGCCTACATGCCCTTTAAAAAAATAGTAATAATAATAATAAAAACGTGTATGGCTACTTGCTTGAAGAGCTTGTTTTGATTTATTGTCCAGTGAACGGCGATATGGCGAGTGTTATCTGTGTAGTAGTGGCGAGTTATCTGTTAATGATTAGATTTTAGCTGCAACTGTAATGGATTATCTCGAAGATTAAGGTAGGTCACACATCGGACACAGTTGTGCAGATTCTGAAGGTTGGAACACAAACCGACCTCGGTGGTGCAGTGGTCAAGAACCCAAAACGGTCGCCTGGTAATCAGGAAGGCGTGGGTTCAATCTCAACAGAGGTACACAATTTTATCCAGTATCCTGAACTTGTTTGAGAATTTGTCCGAAATAATTCGAGTATAGTAAAGTAGCCTATTGTTTGTTTGGCCAACCTCAGTGGTGTAGTGGTTAGCGCGGTGGACTTCGGATCTGGAGGTTGGTGGTTCGAGTCCTAGTCAAGTCATAAAATTTAGCGTACTGCATTAAGCAGGGAACGACATTTGTGACAAGCATTTATGCTCAACACAATTAAAATTCCTATTAACACCGTGTTATACTAAGTACATAAGTACCTATGTCTTATGTTTATGTACATAAATAGAGGATCCCTACCGACTTACTTAATTAAGCAAGGTTCTAATTATTTTTTTTTTTTATATATATATGTGCCATGTTAAGTAACCCATAAAATAAACGAGACCTTGTTTAGACTGCTGGGGTAAAGGGACTTTTTAGTCTCATTCGAGCAGGATAAACAAGGTATATTCTATTCTATTCTGTACATAATGTGTTAAAAAGTTAGAATTTTCAAGGGTATACACAACACTTGGTAAAACAAAGCAACAAAATAAGTGGAGACAATCTGTGGCAAGAAAAATAATGAAAAAATAAGAGCACTGTTGCTCCAGTACGTGTGTTTGACATTCAGAAGGTCCCGGGTTCGATTCCCAGAGTCAACAAAGATTTGCACTCCTGCTCGAATGATACTAAGAAGTCCATTTATTCCAGTAGTCTAAACAATATCTTGTGTTAATAGAACTCGGGTTATATGCAAGGAAAGAAAGGCCAAAATAATATGCAAATAGGTATGTACCAAAATTAGTCCACAATGCACCAAAGTTTCAAAATATGCAATTCAATAAAATCCGGGCTCTACTTGTGTATTTTATGGGCCTTTTTCTGGACAAAATTTGAACCACCATTTTCGTGTTCCCGGTAAAAAGACCTTTAATTTGATATATAGGTCGACCAGGTTTGGGTAAGTCCTTCTATGGGGACAGACAGACTGACAGACAGACACCGAAGCGAATACAATAGTCCGTCCACTATACCTTTTTTTATTACTATCGTAATAATAAAGGAAGGACGGGCTAAAAAGTTATAATGGAAGTAGGTAGGTACCTAGGTACAGGACCCTATAGCGAAACGCCTGATAATTATAGGCACCCAACACTTACCTACCTTGTGCAGTGGGTATGTCCACTTGCCTGTAAGGTAAAGGTAGGCATAATGTGTTAAAAAGTTAGAATTTTCAAGGGTATACACAACACTTGGTAAAACAAATTAAAATCAATAGGTAGGGGAATATTGACATAATATGTCTTATGTACATATATCATATATAGAGGTACACTTACACAGGTGATAATATTATAGGTACTCTGTATTGTAAACCTAATTACCTACCTCTCTATGTATGTATAACATATTGATCTGCACTAGAATAAATAGGTAATGGCTTAATTACCTTACGTGAAAAGAAGAGAAGAGACAAAGTAGAATGGATTTAAAACCATGACCACAGACCACTGGAATGTCATCAATTATTACCATTCATCACAAGTTAGGTACTATCATCATGTTATCAATCATCAATTCATCACCATTCATCAAGTTAGGTACGCCAGTCCATAGTTAGGAGGGTATAGTCTGCTTGGGAAGAGCTAGAAAGCTAGATTGTGGGATCGATTTTCGCCCGGGGTGAACTTTGAACAGATGAGGTTCGTTCTCAGAACGGACGGCTTTTTTTCAAGAGGTTTGATCGAGGAAACTATAACTGCTTAAATCTTATCGTCCCGAAATCGAAGAGAGAAAAGGAAGACAGGATAGGAGAAAGCCAGCCGTTCCGAGAACGAACATTATCCCATCAGGATAAAATCCGCCCCGGGCGGGAAGACAGGATAGGGTTCCGAGGACGAACATTATCCCATCAGGATAAAATCCGCCCGGGCGGGAATCGATCCGCGGCCTAGCGCTTACAAGGAAGGCTTTCTCTTATCCTGTCTTCCTTCTCTCTTGGATTTGGTGACTATAATACCTCCGTCGATGTTACAGCTGGTTACATCTGTTACAATAACAACTAAACTGGTGAATGAATACTTAGTTACTTACCCAACTGGTAGGCAGGATTCTGTTCTAAGTCTGATATCATAAGTGCATACCTAGGTACTCAACTTTGATTTAAAATTCTTCAAGTTCGAGTTTCTGACCTTGGGATTCTGAAGAATTGTGGAAATGAAGCAAAGTGGAATTTTAAATGTCGATCATCAGGAAATTAAAACATCTTAATCGAAATTGTCTTGATAAGAATATTCGATTTTATTTTTATCTGATTTTAATTTATGGGAAGTAAAAATGATTAAGATGAGAAGCAAACCCAGAACTCCCAGCGACTAGCTTGGAAGGTAACACGTCTGCCTTGTAAGCGCTAGGTCGCGGGCTCCACCCGGGGTTGATTTTATGCTGAACGGATAAGTTCGTTCTCGGAACGGCTGGCTTTCTTCTATCCTGTCTTCCTTCTCTCTTCGCTGTCGGGACGATAAGACCCTCTATCATACCTCTTAGAAGAGCAAACTGTCTAGACAAGTCTGTCGTCTAGAATTCTATCGTACGTTGAATAAACATAAATAAGGACCTATAGCCTATACCTAATACTTACGCCCATGAAAAGAGCCTGTGCCTATTATTAAATATGTTTATATTAGACATCCTTGAAAAAGTCCACGGAGATGGACGAAACTCGAGTCGGATAAAATCAAAATTAGAACGTGTATTAAGGAGCGCGGTAGCGCTCCGCCCCGCCAAGTCAAAAAAGTTTGACCGCTCCATTGTATCATATAAAGGTAATAAGTTTTGTAGCTACCTATTTCATAACTTTATAGCCTATGCCTATGCCTGATTGATGACCGCGTGTAATTGCCCCGGGCAGAATCAACAGAGCTACAGATGAGATGAATGGGCAAAACCATCTGATTGCCCAGCTTCAAGGTCATTGGTACTAGAATCCTCATGATTAAACTAACTGAGTGAGTTTTAAAGCTGTGGCCAAACATAGTCGACTGGCCGTCGATCGACGAGATAAATCTATTTTGTCGAGGCAGTGTGGACGGTTCTGTCGACATCGATCGACGCGACAGACGGTCGACTATGTGTGGACACACCTTTTGACACAGCCAGCCTAGTTAGCTTGGAAGGTAGAGCGCCTGTATTTTTTAAGTGCTCGGTTGCCACCTGGAGCGAATTTTATCCTAACCATATGAGGTTCGTTCTCGGAACGGATGGTTTTCTCCTATCCTGTCCTCCTCTCTTCGACTTGGGAAAGATAAAATCTCCGTTGTCACAGTTCCCTCTGTCAAAAAACCCTTGGAAAAAAGCTCTAAGTTCCTTTTTTTTTAAGAGGTTTGACAGAGGGAACTGTAACTGCTATGGTCTTATCGTCCCGAAATCGAAGAGAGAAGGAAGACAGGTTTTAAAGTTACTTTTTCGGAGTTTTGACCTCAGATTTGGATTTTTCACATTTTTTTACGTAGGAATCGACCTTTTATTAATAATATTTTCCCAATTGCAACTCCTCCATTTATGATGATGAAAAAAGACTACTAAGACCAGTCTAACTAGCTCTAAGGGTAGCCTGCCTTGTAAGCGCTAGGTTCGATTCCCGCCCGGGGCGAACTTTATTGTAAAATTTCTAAACACATCAGATTCGTTTTCGGAACGGCTTATTGGGGATGACTGTCTTCTTTCTCCTTCGATTTAGGGATGATAAGATCTCCGCTGTTACAGTTCCCTCTAGCAAACCTCTTGAAAAAAAAAGGGAAAAGTGTCTGACACTTACCAGCCCTGAGTGAACGTGAATCCTACGAAGGGTAAATGCAGTGCGGACAGGGCAGGGCTGGCTGCAGCTGGAGGCAACGCATCCGAAGCCCGAACTCCGGCCTCGTCCACATCAAAATGAGATGTATCGGTAGGCGATGATACTTCCGGTATGTATGGGGCGTTCGAGTCCCGGATACTATCCCACGCGATACCTTGGAACCATGGGTGATTCTGAAACGAACAGAAGGGAGGGAGATTTTTTTTTTAAAGAGGTTTGACAGAGGGAACTGTAACTGCTATGGTCTTATCGTCCCGAAATCGAAGAGAGAAGGAAGACAGAGGGAACTGTAACTGCTTAGTGCTTATCGTCCCAAAGTCGAAGAGAAAGGTAGGACAGAATAGGAGAAAGCCAGCCGTTCGGAGAACGAACCTTGTCTCTTTAGGATATAGATTGCCCCGTACGGGAATTCAACCCACTAGTCCCACTACCTTTCAGGCAAGGTATGAGCGCAAATCAATCCTTCAAGCTTTTTTTTAAGAGGTTTGACAGAGGGAACTGTAACTGCTATGGTCTTATCGTCCCGAAATCGAAGAGAGAAGGAAGACAGGATAGGAAAAAGCCAGCCGTTCCGAGAACGAACATTATCCCATCAGGATAAAATCCGCCCCGGGCGGAAATCGAACCCGCGCATACAAGGCAGACGCACTACCAACTAAGCTAACCAGGCTGGCAAGTAGATAATTTGATTAGTTAGTTTGCTTTCTATTTGAATAGATAGCCAAGGACCTAGTACATAGAAAACAACCCAGGTTCTCGTTTCTCCACAATTTCCACCTCTGAATACGTAAATAACACCTCCAAATTCTTGGCCAGCACCTGAGAGCTTGTGTCTAACTGATGAGTTCCAATAAGAACGAAACGCGTCTTAGGCTGCTCTCAGGTGTTGGCTAAAGGCGGAATGCACACTAGAGAAAAGTGTTTCATGAAACCCAGTCGTGTGCACTGCCCTGTTGTGGGAGAAATAATGATAGTGGTTATTTACACGAAGAAAAGTAGTATATTGTACATATTATAATCACTATAAATCATTTAAATCCTAAATCCAAAATAGGTTCTCTAGGGGGATTTTAAACAGTGAAGATGTCAGCCTGAAATTTCCCTTTCCAAAGAATTAGCAAAAGGTTGAGTGCGAAGGGAATCCACTCGTAAAATCCTAGTCTAAAGCAATCACCCTAGGGCTGATTGACAGGCTAACGAAAAGCGCCGACCACATCTGGAAATGGGAAAAGGCGAAGATTTAGGGCCGAATTTTAAACTCGGATTATCATTTAATCCTGGTCAGGATTAGGTTCTAGGAGAGCTATTCTATGTGGGAAAGTAATGTTGGACAATTAGTTTGACTAACTAAGACAGGAACTGAAAGTAGTTTTAAAAAAAAATCTTAAAACCTCTCCGAACACTCTAAGCCTAACCGCCCCTAAAAGGTAATCCGGTTTTAAAATTCGACCCTTATACTGCTCGCATAAGACTGAAAAGTCGCTTGACTTCAACAGAACGCTCAGCCAGAACATCTGACAGATCTCGGTCGGAAGCTTTTTCCGTAACACACGTTTCGACTGTCTGACTAGGTCTGAGCGTGAGTGGGTGACATTAAACCAACGAGACAGGTTATCCTAAATTTTACTCCACTCTCTATTTCGATTTGTAAACGTAAATGCAGTTTGTGTTATTATATCACAACTTTGGTGCTCACTGCAGCATTGTAGGATTTTTCCCAATATCTCAATAATCTTAACATCCAATGTTTACCTACCATGCTGGCACCGGTCGCTATGCGCATTTACATGTCATAGCTACTCATTTTCCTCACGAGGCTGAGTGGGCCCCGCAACATCCAGTCACGGAGTCAATCATTTGCTTGATACAAATTTCTTGACCCCGCCGGGAATCGAACCCGGGTCTCCCGCGTGCAAGGCGAGTGCAGTGACCACTACGCCATGGGAGCTGACCTCTATTTCGATTTCACTTGGACAATTTTCCGAGAATAACTCAATACTTACTTTGAAATCCGCGATTCCATTCTGCCCCAGCCGAGTATCCGAGCTACATATGAGCCTCCTCATTAAATCTTTGGCATCGTCTGAAATCTCATAGCCAACATCTGACGGCAGATCGAAACTATTCTGAAGGGATCAAATGGAAGACAAGACATGGGTGAGTTTATAGAAATAATGAGCTCTCCTTTATCATTTACATATTGAGGAAAGTAATTTTCAAAATATCGGTGTTTCTGTTCCAATACTTCCCATATTCTGCCTTGTAAGCGCTAGGCCGCGGATTCGATTCCCGCCCGGGGCGGATTTTATTCTGCTGGGATAATGTTCGTTCTCGGAACGGCTGGCTTTCTCCTATCCTGTCTTCCTTCTCTCTTCTATTTCGGGACGATAAGACCATAGCAGTTACTTACAGCTAGCTCCCTCTGTCAAACCTCTTAAAAAAAAAAAACTTCCCATATAAGTAATTTTGTGCCACTGTGCCAGACTAGTTAGCTAGAAGGGTAGCGCATCTGCCTTGTAAGCGCTAGGCCGCGGGTTCGATTTCGCCAGGGGTTGATTTTATCCTAAACTTATAAGGTTCGTACTCGGAACGATTGACTTTTTCCTATCCAATCTTTCTTCTCTTCGCTTTCGAGACAACAAGAGCTTTGGAGTTACAATTCTCCCTATAAAACCCAACACCAGAGGATATCAAATTTGGTACATTAATTTTTGGACAGTCGTCAATTATTATCTTTTCCCCTTACCTGATGGTTCATAATCTTCCCGTATGTCTCCACCAGGGACTCTGCATAGAATGGTGTCTCCCCATACAACATCTCGTACATACACACCCCCAGGGACCACCAATCGCACTCGGGTCCGTATCTCCCCCGCCCCTCTTCCATAGCGGTAAGTATCTCAGGGGAAATGTAGTCCGGGGTGCCCACGGCTACATTCGACTGAACAGTACCGTCGCCTCCCAGACGGAGACAGGAGCCGAAATCCGCCAGACGAATATGCCCGTTGGCATCCAGCAGGACGTTGTCTGGCTTGATGTCCCTGCACAGATGGAAAGCAAAATGGTTAGGGCTAAAAAAAAAAAAAAAAAAAAAAAAAAAACAGACTTATTTTGTCAAGCCGTTCCGAGAACAAACCTTATCTGTTTAGGATAAATTGAGGAGCTGGGTGCAAAAAGGGAAATATGCAGGATTTTTTGCCCTTTTTGCCTAAAACGGTTTTTTGAATAGAACGTGGTGCGCTCTCTATCTTCCAGCGTTTGAACTGCAGTGATAACTTTTTTTTTCGATGAGTTACAGCGTTTTTTGTAAACATATTTTTCAAGGATTTTGATGAAAAATTGAAAACTTTAAAGTTAAATATCTCAGTTTGAGGATTTTCATTTATTGCCCTTTTTGCACCCAGCTCCTCAATTTCGTCCGTAAAAGTACGAATGACCCTGCTCGTTTAATAATTAGGTAGGTAATTTAATTAATTGGTCATCTTGTGCTCCTGTTTCCATTTCACATGGCAATTAAAAAATTATGTATAATATTAAAGAGTAGATAGGTGGTGTAGGTACCTACATACATTGAATAATTACCAGCTCCCTAAGTAGGTAGGTACCTATACTTTGTAATAAAGTCATTATTTATACCTACCATTACGTTTTAGTACCTACGAGTACCTACTTCCAGTCTACAGTATAGGTAACGAGGTATCTATATACGTAATTACGCATAGGTAATTAAGTATCTATGAATTAATTAGGCTCAGAAACTGCTGAACCATTAAAGGTGGACAAAAAGCTTTCCTATACTTTGTAATAAAGTCATTATATCTACCATTATGTTTTAGTACCTACGAGTACCTACTTCCAGTCTACAGTATAGGTAACGAGGTATCTATACGTAATTACGTATAGGTAATTAAGTATCTATGAATTAATTAGGCTCAAAAACTGCTGAACCACCACCGAGGCAGGTGGTGTAGTGGTCAAGACGCTCGCCTGGTAAACAGGAGGGCGTGGGTTCAATCCCAGCCGAGGTACGGAATTTTATCCTCAATATAATTTGAGAATTTGATCACATTTGATAGAGGGAACTGTAACTACGGAGATATCAAGAGGTTTGATAGAGGGAACTGTAACGTAGAAGGTATACTCGCCTGTAATTATTACGGAAGTTAGCGCCCTAAGATGGAAAACAGTATAGCAACCTCCGATACCACATACAAAAAGCGGTCGAAACCCGCCAAAAAGCGGTCAAAATACCGCCAACCGCAGCACTTATTTTAACCAAACTTTTTGTGTAGCATCCTTGTCACATTTGTGAACTACATACCAAATTTCAAGTCTCTAGCTCTTACCGTTCTCGAGATATTTTGTTTACAGACAGACACACACACACACACGGACAGACCCGATTACATTACTTTCCTTTCTATAGGATAAGGAAAGTAAAAAGGACAAAGAATTAATGATTTAATGGATTTTGATAAATGAGTAACGTTCTGTCTTATTGAATAAATCGTATGGTCCCATCGATCAAACAATAAAATAGGTAGCCCAATTTCGCTCGGTACACACAGAACAGAATTTCACAGTAGGTACAGATTTGCCCCGTACGGTCCGATTAACGATAAAATAGTTCAATTTCGCCCTTAACACAGTACCTACACACAGTACATATGATGTATGTTCCCATATTATGTTGTATGTTCCCAGTACAATTTTGCACAGTCACGTCCACACGAACGAATTATCATACCGCCTGATCGCAACTGTCTAGTGGTCAAGACGCTCGCCTGGTAAACAGGGGGGCGTGGGTTCGATCTTAGCTGAGCCAAGAATTTTACCCTTACTTATTTGAGAATTTGACCACATAGTGATGGAGCTCTAAAGGTTAGGTGGTAGAGAACACCTCCCTGGTTAATCTCGCCTAGTGGTTACCTTCCCCTCAGTAAGGGGGGGACAAGAATCCGTAAGGTGGATTATAGGGCCCCGTCTGGGCCCCTAATACGGGCCTGTCCATTATGCGTTTATGAGTGAGTCACACCAGAAAGTAGTAGCAATATTAAACTGTTGAGACAAAAGGACTACATGTCCTAATTCGACAGTCTAAATAAAGCACTAATACTAACCCACTGAAACATTTTCGTCGACCCTGAGATTCGAACCCTCGACCTTCTGATGAGCAAGAGTTCTCAAACGGAACTTTACGCCTGGGTTTGACTACTGAGTAGGAGAGAGATCCTGGTGAGTTAACCCACTGCTCAGGTGCTGGACCTAGTGATGGGTCGTGGGTAAATACCCAATGGGTGGGTAAATAAAAATTGGGTATTTACCCGGGTATTTATCCACCCCCAGGGTGGGTAATACCCGGGTATTTTTTTTTTTTTTTTTTAAAAAGAAGAAAAATAAAACAAAAAACATCGTCACCCGGGAACAATTCGACTGAGGCGCTTCTTGAAAATATCCGGGTATTTATAAAAATTGGGTATTTACCCCAAAAATAAGTACCCGGGTATTTACCCATCACTAGCTGGACCCCAAGAAACGCTAGACCAAAATTTATTTTGCTACAACAGCAGCAGTAGGCTTTCTGTACAGTGGAGGCGTAGTCGCCTCCACTGTGAGATGTCGGTATCTTATTTATTTATTATGAGTCTGGTTGCTCCTCTCTTGTGAGAGGGTATGCAATTTTATCACTGCGACCTTTTTAGATCTATTGTGACCAGTGTTTTTTCCCCTGTCTACCTAAGCTGGTCCTTGTGATAAGTCCGGTTATGGCAGATATGGGGTTTCAATTTCCTAGTTTACTCCGGCCAGAAGTCAGTCCCCTTGATGAGAAGGGTTAGATTCTGGACCTTTGTGGCTAGGTATCTTAGGTATTCGCTTCAGTGCGGTATCTCCGTTTCAAAAGAGGTAAATCCAGGTCATCATAGGTGGGTATATTTTCAGCTTGAAATGTGCGAGAGGTAATAAACGTACCGATGTACATAGTGCAAGTCATGTATGGAGGCAATAGCCAGGACCATCTCAGCAATGTAGAACTTGGCCATGTCTTCAGGTAATCGGTCCTCAAACTTGCTCAACAACGTCAGCAGATCTCCTCCGCAATAGTAGTCCATGACGAGATACTGGAATAAACAAACCAGAAAACAGAACAAATGAGGAATGTG
The DNA here is from genome assembly GCF_000475195.1 of Diaphorina citri. Lineage (NCBI taxonomy): Eukaryota > Metazoa > Arthropoda > Insecta > Hemiptera > Psyllidae > Diaphorina > Diaphorina citri. The sequence continues at coordinate 5,268 of NW_007378312.1, read as the reverse complement.
GCGATATATCGAAAACCAATATTATAAATCGATATATTTATTTTCAATTGATATAGGTAATAAGTTTTGCTGGGCGACGTCTGTCTGGCTGGGGGAAGTTAAACAGGGAGTAGACCAGCTTAGTTTGGCTGGGGGACTTTAAACAGGGAGTATACCAGCCTGAATTTCCCTTGCTAAAGAAATAGCAAAGGTTGAGTGCGAAGGACATCCCACTCGTAAAATTCTTGTAGCCAAAACCAAATGTCATCCCAAAGCAATCACCCTAGCTAGGGCTGACTGAGAGGCTGACGAAAAACGCCAACCGCGTCTGTACACGGGAAAAGGCGAAGAAGATGGGTAATAATTAATATTGTGCTTATTTATACTGCTGCTGTCCTGAAATAAAACCACAGACGTTAAATTATGAGACTGCTCGGAGACTGTCTCCAAGAACCCTCAAAGGTTAATAAATACTCCAATTTAATATGATATTGTAGACCCCAGGGTAAGTTTAACATGATATCGTAGGTAGACCACTCACCAGGTTGGAATCGTCTTGAAACGCATAGTGCAGATTGGTGATCCATCTTCTATCTCCATACACCAGAACATCTCTCTCTTCCTGTAATAAATTAGGAGAAATAAAATAAATCTATATAAATAAAATTGTAATATGGTCGGAAACATCCACGATGAAAATTAAGTCGAACACTTCTAGTAAAAAAATCTGGTGTGAACATCACACGACTTTCTATTACATTTGCGGAATACGTATTTGAAGTCCCGAGCCTGAGCCGCCTACGGCGGCTCTGATACCCCCTGTAAATGGAGGAGTACACAGAGTGTCAGCAAGGGTAACAATGCTAATAGTGTCTTTACGTTCAATTTATTTTTGGCTCCACTTCGCCCTGGTGTAAATATTTGACCTTCAACCACGTACCTACATCTCTCCATGAACAATAAATTTAGTTCGCAAAGTAACGAGAAATGTCGTTGAGATATTTAGATTTTTCTTCCCAATGTCATCAACCGACACTTTGCCCTATAACCTACCGACCTACGTACTGTGTTTCTAGTAGGTACAACCTCTACGTAGCATACGCAATTACACATACATACCTACCTACATCAGCCTACGTAGCGTAGGTAAAAAAAAAAAAAAAAAAAAAAAAAAAAAAAGGGGGCTATACCACCTTTTCCAATTTTCCCATTTAAACCTGTGGTACACACATACATCCGTACATCCGTACATACGTACATATAATATGGAACTCTATATCGGGAAACGCGAAACTATAATGTACTAACAACCTAAATCAGGGGAAGTAGCCCAATAATAGAGTTCTTCCAGGAAAAGCCAGAGCCAGCGGCACACGATTGAACATAATATAAAATATGGTCACCCATTCGGATACCAACCATGCTTAACTTCGGTGATCTATGCTCAATGCTTAAATTCTGTGTTCGAATAGCTCGTAGAATGAAACAATCTTAAGACAATTCGGAAAGATACAATCTTCAAACACATTGCAGTCAAATAATTTTTGGCACTCATTATGAAAAACAGAGGCATGGTCCGCATAATATGTCAATGTTTACCATCAAACTAACCGGGGAAAAACCGCCGTGGAAAATATATTTTATTTATTTTTCACACATATTATATGAAATATACATATTTTACATGAATTTTTCAAAATACGCACCAACAAAAGTGTTGCCGAAAATCCGAAAAATACATGAATATACATATGTACCTAGACAGAATACATACATATGTACCTAATTTTCAAGACCCAGGTGTAGATGAGTTGCGATTGTATTTTATGGATTCAATATTTTCGAAGCTTATCCCAAACCGCGTTTGCTTTATTTGACCCTTGGATTGATCCTCTGAGATCTTAGAAACTATATATAATATTTATCAACAAAAAATCATTTAAAAAATCTGGAATATAGAAGAAGTATCACACATAGTCTACCACCCCTTAGGCTTTAGGTGCACGCCCCAGAGGTATTTATATTTGAAGCATAGCACATTGCAAGCATGCCAATACTTCTGCACGCACTGCACATGCATTGCATACTGACATGTACTGCATACAGAGTTGCAACTCAAGTGAGAAGCTATTTGCATCTACTGATGTCATAGGAGAAGAAATAGGATGATCGAATAATAATTAGATAAGTATTTCTCATCTTCCATGCTGGTTATAGTTTATAGCGGAACTATATCGTCATTACGTCATTACTTTTTAACATCTAAATTCTAAATAAATGGTTGAGACCACAATTCCAGTTTAAACTTGGTTTAATTACTCTTAATTTAGCAACTTAAAAAAAAAAAAAAAAAAAAAAAAAGAGGATTGCAAGGGGAAACTTAAATTCTTTTGGTTTTATCCCCCCAAAAACATGTTGTTTGAAATTGGCTACAATTAAGCAATGGTTTCTTGAACACATAATAAATTGAGCTAGATGATGATCTACAAATACTTTGATTTTTTTTTTTTTTTTTTTTTTTTTTTTAAGAGGTTTGACAGAGGGAACTGTAACTCTAGGGTCTTATCGTCCCGAAATCGGAGAGAGAAGGAAGACAGGATAGGAGAAAGCCAGCCGTTCCGAGAACGAACATTATCCCATCAGGATAAAATCCGCCCCGGGCGGGAATCGAACCCGCGGCCGAGCGCTTACAAGGCAGACGCACTACCAACTAAGCTAACCAGGCTGGCAATTTGGCAACTTTAATAGGAAGCTTTAAACAAAAATTTTAACAAGTTAGTCGTGTCTCTAGCAGCAATCTGATTGGTTAAATGACAGTGGACTTTGGCTATCTTAGCCAGCCTAGTTAGCTCGGAAGGTAGCGCGCCCGTCTTATAAGTGCTAAATTGCAGGTTCGATTTCCGTCCGGAGCGGACTTTAACAGATAAGGTTTGCTGTCGAAACGACTGGCTTATTCAGGATAAAATTCCATGACTGGGCTAAGGTGGAACCCTCGTCCTCCAGTTTACCAGACGAGCGTCTTGACCCATTGCCGTTCTTTATTCCGTCTTTGTATTATGCATCAAAATGGTACTCATATATTATTTTACATGTACGTAGAAATAAGTATAGGGTGTACAAAAATCTCTCGATGCGAACTTTATCACGGATAACCTTCGTTCTCGAAACGGCTGGCTTTCTCACCTATTCTGTCCTGCTCGCTTCGCTTTCGGGACGATATACCTCCTTTGTTACAGTTCCTTATCAAACCTAACAAACCTGCCTCGGTGGTGTAGTGGTCAAGGCGCTCGCCTGGTAAACAGGAGGGCGTGGGTTCAATCCCAGCCGAGGTATGGAATTTTATCCTCATATAATTTGAGAATTTGACCACAATAATAGTAGTAGCCTACTGCTGGAGTAAAGGGACTTTTCAGTCCTATGCGAACAGTATAAATAAGCACTATTATTATTATTATATCCGGATGGGTGACCATTTGCCATCTGGGCAATCGCTGGCTTTCCCAGCTCCACTCAGGCTGGGCGTCCCTTAGCAGTTACAACTGTAACTTTCCCTCTATCACACCTCGTGTTATCTCATTTGGTAGGTACGTTAATTTTTGGACACCCCGCATGCAAGACCGCATGATCCTCCATTTGTGTCACCCTGTATGCAAGACCGCATGATCCTCCATTTGTGTGTTATTTTCGTTTTCCACCACAGTGTGCGTCATACGTCACATTGCAATATTGTACAATGACACGATGACTTTGCTGCTTGAGATTCCATATCTTTACTCCTCTCATCGTGAAACCGGGGGGGGGGGAGAAAGAATCGGTAGCGGAGGACGAGGGGAAGAAGAAAGAAAGGAAGGGTGAGAAGGAAGAAGAAAGAGGGAGGGGGAGAGTGAGAGAGGCAGGTAGGGAGAGAATGAAATAGGAAGAAACAGAGAGAGAGATAATGAAGAAAGAGGAAGCGCGCACGCGAGAGAGAGAGAGAGGGGGAGAGAGAGAGGGAAAAAAGAAAGGTACAAAGAGAAAGGGGAAAGAGGGAAAAAGAAAAAAGTTCAGAGGGTGGTTATGCTTGTGTCCGTTTCCATTCTACATTTCACCATTCAATCCAAGGCCCCCAAGTATAACAAGACCAACCCAAGAGTACAAAGAAAAAGCCATTAATAACAAAGCACACGAGTATGTGGTAAACAAATTGAACAAAACAAACATAAAAAAAAAATCTGCCTCAGACGCGAGACGTACGGATTTTCAAGAAAATGTTCAAATGTGTTACTGTAACCTGTAACTCGTGTTCTAATGGCCATTCATTTTATCAAACACAAAAGTAATACGCGGACTAAATTACCTATTTTTTTTTTTCTTCTTCTTCTTCTTCTTCCCCCTGATAATCTCAAGTTAAGAGTCAAAGCGGAGGTCTTATCGTCCCGAAAGCGAAGAGAGAAGGAAGACAGGATAGGAGAAAGCCAGCTGATCCGAAAACGAATCTTATCTGTTCAGGATAAAGTTTGCCCCGGTCAGGAATTGAACCCACGACCCAGCGCTTTACAAGGCAGACGTGCTACCCTAGAAGCTAACTGAACTGTCAGTCGGAGGCTCTCTTTTCTATCTGTCTGTATTTATGTTTGTTACTCTGAGAGATCTGTTTTTCGTCCCCTTTTCCACAAGAAAACAAATCGACCGATTTTGATGATTTTTTTTTATTTTATTATTATTATTATTATTATTTTTTTTTTTTTTTTTTGTGGTTATTAAAAGGAGTACTGAGGGTGACATAGGCTACTTAAATTTGTCATATTCCATCATCCTGATTCAAAATGGCAGCGCTTCAAAGTCATGTTTCATGTTTCTTACTCAGCGGGATCATACTAAGGACGCGTCAACCACGAGTAAATAAATAAAATGAGGTTTAGTGAAAGAAAAAATTAATTTTCCTCAAACTTACCAAACTCGATGAAATCAGACACGGTCTTCTCTCGTCTCAGCGAGGAGTTACAACACTCATCGTACAGGACCAGCAAGATGTCCAGCAGTGTCTCGATGCTGAACACGCGGCCCTTGCCCTGTATAGGGCCCCCCAGGAACAGGGCCTCCAGCTCCCGGAGCCTCTCATCTCCTGGAATAAAAATCGGGATAAATCTGTAGAAGTAAAAAACTGGACACTTATTTTCTCTCACTCAAAAATAATAATAATAAAATAATAATAATAAAATAAAAAAATATAAAAAAACTCAACACGTAAGTATTTTCTCTCACACACCACACTCTAATAAATCTAAAAAAAAAAAAAAAAAAAAAATC
>NW_007378311.1:88926-126293 GCF_000475195.1 Diaphorina citri | reverse complement strand
TAAGATTCGTTCTCGGAACGATTGGCTTTCTCCTGTCCTGTCCTCCTCTCTTCGATTTGGGGACGATAAGACCAGTTGCAGTTCCCTGGTTCCCTCTATCAAATGTCTTGGAAAAAAAAAAAATCGTTAATAAAACAATAGGTACAATATGAAAATACTCTGTTTCTACTAACACCAATGCCAACAGGATAATGGGGAAAGTGAGAAACCTCATCAGAGCAACGGGAGAAGTCGCCAAGACAGAAGCGCTAACCAATATTCTATCCGCGCTCACCACAACCGGACTGGAATGGTGTAAGCGCGACCACGCTTCTTGGGTGCAAATTGCGCTCATAAACTCGGCGCAACTCAACTTCCTCGCGAAATCCGACGCCGTTTGTAGCGCAAATTTGGTGAACTATTTCAAAGAGAATGGAGAGAAGCGTTGTGCTTCGTTCGGTGCAATGCTTGGTAGATTTATTCGGGAGGAAGATGTAGCGTTGCAGATCTTTGTGTTGTCCAGTGTGCTCCCTCAGGATGGTGGCTTGAAGGAAGTTATGCTTGAGAAGATGAAGTATTTTCAGTCATTGATGAACCTCTTACCGGTGTCGATTATGAGTGCATAACTTCATTATTTTTAACTAAGTGACTTCTTTTTGGAATTTGAACAATTGAAAATAAAATAAAAAAAAAATCTGCTATTAGTGAAATTTCCAATTAAGTTATTGATGAATCTCACCAGTTATGCTTGAGAAGATGAAGTATTTTCAGTCATTGATGAACCTCTTACCGGTGTCGATTATGAGTGCATAACTTCATTATTTTTAAATAAGTGACTTCTTTTTGGAATTTGGACAGTTGAAAAAAAAATAAATAAATAAAAAATCTGCTATTAGTGAAATTTCCAATTAAGTTATTGATGAAACTCACCATAAAAATGACATTTTCGATGATACAATTCCATGCCTCGGCTGGGATCGAACCCACGCCCTCCTGTTTACCAGGCGAGCGTCTTGACCACTACGCTACCGAGGCAGATGTGGGTCGGACTCTTGGAGGCCGAGGCTCTCATTTAAATCCTGAAGATTGGCCTGCTCTCAAAAAAGCCTCGTTAATATAGAACTTAGCTCGCCTGCATTGTAAGTGCTAGGTCGTGGGTTTGATTTCAGCCCGGGGTGAACTTCATACTAAACAGATGAGGTTCGTTCTCGAAACTGCTGGCTTTCTCCAAGCCTGTCCTCCTTCTCTCTTTGGTTTTTGGACGATAAGACTTCCCTTGTTACAGTTCCCTCTGTCAGACGTCTTGAAGACGCGCTCCCAACCGAACTAACTAGGTACTCTAACTAGGCTGACATGACAATTAAAACTCTGGCTCAATACCCAAACCAGTGAAATTCTCCTAGACATTCCTTATCATCAATCATATGAGCACAAGCCACTTCTAGCGTCGTTATCTTCTCCTAATCACTTTGTTGACTTGTTATTCCGCTCTTCAACACTCCATAAAGTCTTACCTTATCGGAGATAAGAACCCTGGGTCCCTCCAATAAAACGCGAGTTCATGGAGTTTCTAACTAGTTTGACCTTGGACCTGGCTTTGTAGATTTCTGATTGATAACTATTATTATTAGTTGATCACTTCCCATTAATATCTTGTTGATTGTGCGTCTCGCTGTCGTATTATAGTTTCTTGAAGTTTTTTGCTACGTTTTGTGATTTTAGTGGTAAGTCTTTTTTATCTGGACGATATTTTGGAAGGTCCTTTTGTTTTCTTTGTACGAAAAGTCTCCCGCTTTAAGACGTTTTACCAGTTTTTCGTAGGACCGATAAAAATTATCCTTATTATTATTATTATTATTATTATTATTATTATTATTATTATTATTATTATTATTATTATTATTATTATTATTATTATTATTATTATTATTTTATCATCCTCCTCGAGAATCTCATTACAGATTCTGTATTCCAGATCCTGATATGTTCCTTTTTGATCCAGTCTTGCACCACCATTTTTGCTAGGCATTTGGGGATTGGCTCCCCTAGGGCCGCCCATGAGGGGCTGTACAATATTTTGAGTACCTCCCAAAATTCTGTATCATAATCAAAGGCCGCATGCAAAATTTCAGCTTCCCAGGATGAGCAATAAAAAAATTAAAAGGGTGGCCTGGGACTTTATGAACAGACTGTATTATGAGTTTTACTTACCTCTTAATCTAGACATACCAGGATCCAGAATATTGATAACTGATAGAAGATGTTCACACACTGAAATCTTCTTCAGTAGAAGATCGTCATTCATTTCAAACATCATATAACCCTCCACCTAGGGAGAAATATTGAGTTATAGGTAAATACTAGTGGTTGACCCGTCCTTTGTACGGCAAAACCAAACACCAACCCCCCCCCCCCTAGAAATGGTCAAAAAGTATGCAACCTTGAAGGGGCTACAAAAAAATTTCTCCTGCGGCGCTCTGATTTCTTTTTCTCATTTTAGCGTTCAGCTATAATTAGGAGAAGAAATGTATAGGAAAATATCTAAGAATTAAGTATACGTCAAAAATTAACTCGTGACAAGCATGAGGCACATAGGTATCTTCCTACTTTTTGAAAAATTTCGCCTGCGGTGCTGAAAATTTGAAGCTCGATCAGACTGCATATATTATCTGAAACGTTGTAGCCCGAGGGGTGGGTATAATGCACAATCATACATGCAGAATGTTATAGGTAAATATGATATCAAATCAGTAACACATTACAAATGAATATAAAGTACATAGTATGACTGTATAGATAAATAACATCTAATATAGGGTAGGTACCTAATGGAGAATAAGATGGTGAATAATCACAAAGTTGGTGAATAATCACAAAAACATCTTTCATACAATCATTTCCACTTTGTCATTTGATACAAAGCTATTGTGTTCGACTCTGGGCATCTAGTTAACGATTATGGTCGCGGATTTGGCAATTATGTTCGCGGATTCGCGTCCCGAATCGACATTTTGGATATTTGGCAAGCCTATTTATATCTATTGTTATTGGTACGAGAGGATAAAGATGGAGGAGGAGGAGGAGAAGAAGAGGAGGAAGAAGAAGAATAATAAGGCGACGATTTCGTCAAAACAACAGCACATGTCTTTCGAATTCTTGCCGCTCTCGGTGTTGCCTAACTTTGGCTTTTTCGTCACAACTGGGCTACGAGGCTGAGACTTACGAGCTTCTAAATGCAACTAGGTGCATTCACAATAATGGAGCAGTTGCAATTGGGAAAATATTATTAATAAAAGGTCGATTCCTATGTAAAAAGTTGTGAAAAATTCGAATCTGAGGTCAAAACTCCAAAAAAGTAACTTTAAAAGGTCGAAAATTCAATTTTTAATTGCCGTTCCAATGACAAGTTCAAAGAGTTGTGACGTCAGATTTCACGTCAAAATGCGCAGAAACGCTTGCGCACAAACAAACGAAGCGGGAGCCAGACTTAGTTTTAATTAAAAAGTTCAAAGAGTTGTGACGTCAGACTTAATGTCAAAATGCGCAGAAACGCTTGCGCACAAACAATGAAGCGGGAGTCATGAATTATGACGTCATCGCCTACGGGAGCGTATGCCGTGACGTCAAACTTCACGATTTACCTGTATTTTTTAAATCGATTTATCTCGGTATCTAGAAGTCGTAGAAGAAAAAGAAAAATTCCGTTGGTCCTCATTTTTCCTGCTCTATGACTTTGAAACATCACCCAAGTAAGCGCAACTGATCTATTCTATTCTCATATACTCTCCTCACTATGACTTTTAAAAATCCCCCAAATAAGCGCAACTGATTTATTTTAAAAAAAAAAAAAAAAAAAAAAAAAAATGGGCACTCATAGTTAAACTTTCAATATTGGTCAAGGACAGTGCAAAAGCTACATGTTTTAAGCTGTGGGAGATTGTATAATAATTACCTATCTACCTTAGTCGGTACCTATTTAATTCATTTACATTACCTACCTATGTACAAAAGTGTACATAACGGAGATACCTAACTCTAGACAGGTAGGTGGTAGGTAGATTTTATTTATTTTACCTAGATATAGATACCTTGGTAGGTACCTAGCAATCTAACTATTACCTAATAATTTGTTGAAAGAGGGATGTTTTCTGCCATTGACCTAACTACCTACTTACTGTTTGAACTTCATACGGTTTTATCTCTTTTCCTACCACGTGTTTAGAAGGGGGGGGATCTTTAATTCAACTTATCTCCGTTCATATCAAACAATAAGACAGTGTCTATGTACCTATGTATCTACCTACATATGTACTTTATGTACTTACTTGGGATTTCAAGTGTTACATATGAAGTAGTGGAGCGCCTGATAAGTAAATAGGTAAGTGTCAGAAAATAAGTTGACAGTTTTTTTTTTTTTTTTAAAGAGGTTCGCATGGGCGCTTTACTTTTGGTACGCTTTACTTTTAAAATTTTACTTTTGGTGAGGCTGCATTTCTCAAGATTGTAGACCAAATTTTTTTAAAAAATTTCGCCTGCGGCGCTCTAATTTATTTTGCTCATTTTAGCGTTCAGCTATACCTAAGTAGGACAAGAAATGTTTAGATATAGAAAAACATCTAAGAATTAGGTACGTCAAAAATTAACTCGTGACAAGCATGAGGCACATAGGTATCTTCCTACTTTTTGAAAAATTTCGCCTGCGGTGCTGAAAATTTGAAGCTCGATCAGACTGCATATATTATCTGAAACGTTGTAGCCCGAGGGGTGGGTATAATGCACAATCATACATGCAGAATGTTATACGTAAATAGGTAGGTAAATATGATATCAAATCAGTAACACATTACAAATGAATATAAAGTACATAGTATGACTGTATAGATAAATAACATCTAATATAGGGTAGGTACCTAATGGAGAATAAGATGGTGAATAATCACAAAGTTGGTGAATAATCACAAAAACATCTTTCATACAATCATTTCCACTTTGTCAATTGATACAAAGCTATTGTGTTCAACTCTGGGCATCTAGTTAAAAAACCCTCTTCATTTAACTTTGTGTGTGGTGACGAATAACACTTCAAATTGAACGTTTGATAGACAGCTGGTTGTCAAATAGGTAGGTAGGTACCCATAATTAATTATTACCTATATGGTATTTATTATTATTTTATTACTTACTTTTTTTTATTACTATTATTATTTTCGAGTGAGTTTTAGATATGTATACGTACTACGTAAGTACTTACTCTATCTGATGTTTATTATGTTGGTTATTTTTACTTTCCTTATCCTACCTATAATAAGGAAGGTATCTAGTGTATTCGCGGAAATTTTTGGTGGTGAGTTTTTAGTGCAAAACGCGTTTTGAAGTCCCTAGAGCCTGAATCCAAAGTTTCAGCCATTGGTCCGTTTGTGCGTCTGTCTGTAATCAAAATATCTCGAGAACGGTAAGAGCTAGAAAATTGAAATTTGGTATGAAACCCTAAAATGGTGACAAGCTGACAAGGATGTAACACGAAACTGATTAAGATCGGTGCAACGTTTGGAAGTGTTTTGACCGTTTTTGGAGGATTTCGGCATAATTCCATAGGATAAGGGAAGTCGTGTGATGTTCACAACAGATTATTATTATTATTTTTTTTTTTTCGAGTGGGTTATAGATACATACCTATCTATACGTATATTATTTTGGTGATAGTATTTTGATCGACTAGTGTGAACTTAGTTTTTGATTGTCCATGTGTTGGGAACCGGGTTGACAATTCTGTGCTCAGAGTGAGATTGTTTTCGATAGTGTTACTAGTGATTCATTTGTTTGTCTTTTATTTTCAAAACAAAATACATTACGTTCCTTATAAAGTTATAATAGGTTAAGGAAAGTAAAGAGACAGTAAAGTTCATAAATTGGTAGGCCTTTGCTGTTCTACACTTATACAAGCCTACAAACTCTGGAGAATTCTTAATATCAAATTCTTCTACCTACCATAAGAAAAATGTAATTGAAAGTGAAGAACTATTGGCTCAAGTAAGTATTTGTGACGTGGGTATTTATGTGTTAGAGGTATGTAGGTAGTTTTTTTTTACGATCAAGTAGGTAATTTGACTATTTATTCAAATTCTGAGAGTATGAGGCTTTTCCGCCACACACTTTCCGACGCGACAGTCTAAACATGAGTGGCAGACCTTAGCTACCCACGTAAGTACCTACGGGTACCAAATTTCATCCAAATCGGACCAGGCAATCGCGAGTTATAGCGGAACAAACATTCAGACAAATCAAATGCAAAACTGTAGAATTAAAAGTTAAAACGTAGACCTCACTATCGTTCGGTCAATTATTTAGGGTAGGTAGCTCATTGATAGTACAATTATGAACGTGTAGGTAGTAGGTAGGTAGGTAGACACTTACTATTCATAAGTATTTTTCAGCTATCTATATACGTAATACTCAATCAATTTATCCAAATAATGTCTTCGTCACTTTCTGATAGTATCAGTTGTCACTCTAGATCTCAAGAGCCCTCGAACTAGACCAACACGATTTTAAGTACTTTGCGTATTGATACATGTGTAGGTACTACACTTTAACCCTATCATTACCCTTTCGACCAGGGCCGTATTCAGCAACCCCCCCCCCCTGGGCCTTTTTATAAAAATAATTAATAATAGACTCTTGAGTGGAAGGTAACCACTAGGCGAGGTTAACGCCGGAGGCGTTTTCTACCACCTAACCCTTAGAGCTCCATTATTATGAGGTCAAAATCTCAAATAAATGGGATAAAATTCCATGCCTCGGCTGGGATCGAACCCACGCCCTCCTGTTTACCAGGGCGAGCGTCTTGACCCACTACGCTACCGAGGCAGATGTGGGTCGGACTCTTGGAGGACCAGGCTCTTCACTAATTTTTTTTTTTTTTTTTTTTTTTTTAATTTTTAAGATGCGTGTTTTCACCGCCGTTTCTTATTTCGTAGCAATGAACACCAACTGCTACATTGGACGCACGCCGCTGTAGGATCTTGTGCGTATCATGGCCATCCCGGTAGTACTGCCCTCTCATCAGATGGGCGAGAAGAGGCACAATACTCCCCATTTAGGTGCTGGGTCAACACGAGAACACCAGAAAGTAACCCGATGAAATATTTGCAATCGAAAAACGAGTACAAATTTTTTGTCGATGGTGCGATTCGAACCCGGGACCTTCTGCATGACAAGCAAGCGCGTTACCACTGGACTAACCGTGCCCCCTGAAGATTGGCCTGCTCTCAAAAAAGCCTCGTTAATATAGAACTTAGCTTGCTTGTATTGTAAGCGTTAGGTTGTGGGTTTGATTTCAGCCCGGGGTGAACTTTATCCTGAACAGATGAGGTTCGTTCTCGAAACGGCTGGCTTTCTCCAAGCCTGTCCTCCTTCTCTCTTTGGTTTTCGGACGATAAGACTTCCCTTGTTACAGTTACCTCTGTCAGACGTCTTGAAGACGCGCTCCCAACCGAACTAACTACTCTAACTAGACTGACATGACAATTAAAACTCTGGCTCAATAGGTACCCAAATCGGTGAAATTCCCCTAGACATTCCTTATCATAAATCATATGAGCACAAGCCACTTCTAGCGTCGTTATCTTCTCCTAATCACTTTGTTGACTTGTTATTCCACTCTTCAACACTCCATAAAGTCTTACCTTATCGGAGATAAGAACCCTGGGTCTCTCCAATAAAACGCGAGTTCTTGGTGTTTCCAACTAGTTTGACCTTGGACCTGGCTTTGTAGATTTCTGATTGATAACTATTATTATTAGTTGATCACTTCCCATTAATATCTCGTTGATTGTGCGTCGCTGTCGTATTATAGTTTCTTGAAGATTTTTGCTACGTTTTGTGATTTTAGTGGTAAGTATCCCAAGAACGGTTTGTCGTAGAGCGATGAAATTTGGTATCATATCCCGGTATGGTCCAAGGACGTGACTGTAACAATTTGGTAAAAATCGGACAGTCACTCATCCAGATATCAACCAAAGTCAATGTTGCTTCGAACTCTTCAAAAAAAAAAAAAAAATATTTTCATACTTTATAATTATGATTCCTTATTACACGGGGAGTATTTTAAGATAGGAAATTTTCGACCGAAAATTGGCCGCCACAGGCGGTTTTGGACTTTTTTTTTCAAATACGTATTTCGCAAATGTAATAGAAAGTCGTGTGATGTTCACATCAGATTTTTTTTTCTTTTATTTACAGAAAACTCAGCCCATTCAAGAATCCACGGTATCCTATTTTTAGACATTAATAAGGCAGTCAATTTCTCGAAAATCCATTTATCAGACAACCAGGCCATCTTTCAAGTCATCCAAGACCGTTTCCCCCATTTGATACCATTCCTCCACAATGTCCACTGTACTCAACCTGATAAACAACTCCGCCAGTAGTCGCGACCACTACAACACAGACCACAATGTATTCTCGTTTATCCAGGTTCGACTGTATTTTGTTTATCTGTTTTTAATAATAGGTATGTTACCTATTACCTATGTACATATCGTACCTATGTGATTTCGCGATTATGTTCGCGGATTTGGCGATTATGTTCGCGGATTTGACAACCAGAACTACAACTCTCTTTCTACTTCGCCCACACATCCAACCTGGCCGTGGCCAAATTGAGTGCCATCACCGTACTTGGGCTGGGGTCCCTACTTTTGGGCCTCTGCCCTATCATCATTCGTCACAGGAAGAGGGGCAGCTCGTTTGTGTTCCAGAATGTCACGTCCGTTCTGATGTACTTTGGGGGAGGTGTCCTTTTGGCGACCACTTTCCTTCATCTTCTACCTGAGGTAAGATCACGTTTTTATTGGAGTATGATGAATAAAATTTAAAATGCGAGATACTTACTTTCTGTATCCTTGGACACCCAGAAAGATAATTGGACTCGATATTTTTATCTCGATTTATTTCCAAAATTATATAACTATGTAACGTATTCAAAACATCACTACTGACATCACTATGATTGATGATTTTTAGGAATTGATCATAATCATTGACGTCATGACCTCTTCTAATTTAACTAATCTTCTGATTTCAGGTAAAAGAACAAATTGAGGATCTGCAGAAAGAAAAGGGCCTCTTCTCCGAGAAGGAATTCCCGTTCGCCGAGTGCATCATGTGCGCCGGATTCTTCATGATGTTCACCATTGAGAGTATTGTCCACTCCCTCATGGACCATTCCGGACACGAAGTGAAGAATATCAACATCAAGACCAAGAACTACAAGACCTGCAATGATTCCGTGCAAGTGATTGAAAGTGACCACATCCATCATGATCACTCACACGACCATTCCCACCTCCTGAGGTCTGCGTCTCTCAGGAACTTCCTCATTGTCTAGTGAGGATTACCATTTGGTTTGTTATTCAACGGATCTCATTGGAAAAATACCTGCTGATTTACTAAGGTAAGTTGAAGCTTATTTTTCTACATTGAAAAATCCCCTTTTCGGGACGGGCAAAAAAGGGGACAGACCCAGGTCTGTCAGACGGTCTAACAGTTGGGACAGACCTAAGGTCTCAAGCTTTTTCGTCATACTATCTGACGTCAGACTGTCTGACAGCTGACAGACGGTCTGACGCGTGCGAGTGTGGCAGGCATTAAAGTATTTAAAATCATTGGATCTTTAGAAAAGGTAAGTGAACCACTTATTAAGCATACGAGATTCATTAAGCATAATTATATTGTATATAATTATTGGGGCACGGTTAGTCCAGTGGTAACGCGCTTGCTTGCCATGCAGAAGGTCCCGGGTTCGAATCCCACCATCGACAAAAAATTTGTACTCGTTTTTCGATTGCAAATATTTCAACGGGTTACTTTCTGATGTTCTCATGTTAGAGTATACGAAAATACTATGCTTCATTCATTGGGCAACATTCATAGAACAGCTGATGGTAGAATCTACCAGTCTATAGGTACAACTTCCCATAATATGGGATGTCCTTTGTATAACCGTCAATGCTGTGCACTTCCTCAAATAGGTACCTAGGTAATTGGTGTTTTTCTTGTTGTTCTTCTTCATCTTCTCCTTCTTTTTCCACACATCAGGTATTATTTCTAAATTAGGAAGCCATTGTATAAAACATATGCTTTGTCGACGTACTATTCAAGGAATTTCCATGTGAGTATTTGCACGTAGGTTTAGCACACGAGTGCCTGGCTGATTTGAAATTCAACAAACTCATGGAACACCCAACACACATCGTAGTGGAAACACCAAACAGTAGATTCTCCAACGTGCAGGCTTGAATCTTGATCTAGTCAATGCACATCGCCCAAAGAAAAAAGATGAATTTTCTTATTATTGTTGCAAGAAGTGTAGAAACCGGTTTGATCAGACTGGGGAGTGAGGGCTATAGCCAGTGACCAACAAGTTTTTTGCACTATTCAGTTCTAAACTGAAATTCAAAGCTTGAACCAGTGGCCATAACCGGGCGCTTCATGTGCAGAATATTTGCTACGAGCTTGGGTGAAAACAGACATTGAAGAGAATCAACACGATGAGATGAAATCAAATTATGTAATTTTCGGTCAACCTTAAAGTCTCTACTATTTATATTGTATATCCATACGTCATCGTGCATGTGTGAATAAATTTGAACAAAATTAACAAATGAACAAAAAAATTCTCAATTTGGTTCCTGACTGACTGACTGACTGACTGATACATAACAGCATAACTCCGTACACAAAAAGCCCACTCTGAGGCTTAGGGGTAAGGTTGTAGGGGTATTAGGGGCAAACAGCCCTAAAAGTTCGGTTAGGCTTATAGGAATCTACGACTGATAGATTTAATTTCATTTACGACTGATACATATTATTTCGATATCTAATACGTACTAAAGTAAGTAAACTTTTTCCCCACAATTTTTACTTAGGTATTTCGCAGAGGGAAAGAGGAAGTTATAGGCTGTGAAACAACTAACTGTTCTAGAGAAATAATGCACTAATCATAACATTCATAATCTACTAGACATAGGTGTGACATACCTACTGATTTACCTATACGATCCGTCGAATAGAAACACCTATTTAGCTAGGTTTAGTTTAATTGCCTATTGTTTTTCATGTCTTTGTCACTTGATGAATTGTTTCATTTAGCAGTAGATTAGCATGTTGACACGTCTCCAAATAGCAACAAGATACACACGATGCTGATAAGAGATAATGGTGGTTAGTATCTCATATTTGTTTGAAGGATGTTGCCAAATTTGTTGGGTTTTCCTAAGATAGGAGAAGTATCGGGAATGAAACGACGTAGCCCGACAGCAACAAGAACAACAAATGAAAATTGTATTTCCGCTCCTCTGAAAGTCTGAATCTCATATTTCTTTCTGAATAATTAGAGAAAAGTATTATTAATCAATTTACATGATTCCTCTGACCAAAAACATACTTATGAAATCCACAAACGCTCGTAGAGCTGAATAAAATTAAAATCTTTTGCTTTTTTTTTACTTTTTTCCTCTCATACCCTCTTGACTATTTCTTTATTTTATTCAATACCTACCTATAATTTCGTAGCTTCGTAGGGCACCATCTTTATTGTTTAAATTACTGAATCCGTTTTCTGTACAATAACTCCTGAATTGATCGGTAATTTATTATGTATTTATTTATGTACTTATCTCAAACTCAAATATAAACCATCTTCTATTTTCTGAGTAAATATTTTATTACATAAAATGTTTATTTTCATTTATTATTTTTTATATTAAAACGGCATTTTCTTTTTTCTTTTCATAGAAAAAATACAATTATTTATTAACGAAACGAAATAAGTAAGCAAAGGTAAACTTTCAGAATAGAGGGCGACTTTTGTAGTAAAAAAATACCTAAACGAAATAATAATAATAAAAAAAAACATCACCTGGTAGTTGTATTTTTTTTTAGGGGTGAGCTCAAGAAAAGTAATTTTTAATTACGTAGATGAAACTTTTCAATTGCATTTTAATGAAAATTATTAAGTATGGCATTCCATTGTAAATTTTAGAATGGGTACCTATACAGCTATACACCAATGTCAAATATCAATGGTATAGATTGGTCCTCGCAGATAATAAATTTTTAGTAAATTCATTTGAAGATAAGCAATATCACTTCAAAATCCTCTTCACTCAATTTAGTCAAAAGGAAGGTGTAGACTGTACAGTTAATGCATTTAAATTACATATCCTAAATCTACTTCGAAAATAGCTATAACAGTTCTTTGCTATTGAATGTCTTTGCAAATGTCTATTTCCAGAATTAATATCCATTTCAGAACATTTTCTCCCTGATATTATGTATGCATCATAGGGTGGGGTGGGTGATTCTGAGAAACCTTATCTAACCTACATGCTGATGGACTACTGAATTAGACATAATGAGAGATTTATATTATAATCTATTTCAGTAAGGAGATATGACCTTTGAGGTGTCTCAATATTGACATTGTTCCAAATTACACCAACCCACCCTAGATGATTTTTTTAATACCTGTTATCCATACCATTGACAATTTTACATTCCAAACTTACTAAATTATTACTTTTTTAAAAATATTACTGAATTATTAAAAACATTTTGCCTTCAATGTAATGTAATTACTTTTTTAAAAAAGAAATTATATAAAAATTATTTATTAAGTAGATAAAAAATAAATAAAAAAGCAATAAAAGGAACCATTTCTTGCATTTCTATAAAATAAAGCTGTGTACCTCTTTATCTATTTCTTTATTTGGGACAAAAATTTTCAGATGTCGCGCGCCGTACCATCTGAACGGAGTTGCATCAACAAGATACAGCCTGATTTCCTCGAATTTGTCATCGGAAATTTTGTCAAAAGGAAACGAAGTCTAAAGGAAAGTCAAAGGAAAGTTGAGGAAGTTATTTGTCT
The DNA here is from genome assembly GCF_000475195.1 of Diaphorina citri. Lineage (NCBI taxonomy): Eukaryota > Metazoa > Arthropoda > Insecta > Hemiptera > Psyllidae > Diaphorina > Diaphorina citri. Next base: position 113,386 of record NW_007378311.1, on the reverse strand, counting down.
GATTATTGTTCCATACAAAATTTCAGAATGTTTACTTCTCAAATCATCTAATAAGTGCATTTTATTCCACGGAGAACCATTTCAGTTGATATTCCGAAAAGTTGCTGATGTTCGTCGTGAGAAGGAGCTAGCAGAGAGGCGGAAACATGAACCGCAACTCGATCAAAACCAAGATCAATTAGTTCGGAAAATCTTTTCCAAATTCAGGAGGGACAGAGCGGCTCAAGGTCAAACGACTCCTGCTAGTACAGAAACTACAGCAGATGTTGAGAAAGGCGTCACTGGTGCTACTTCAACAGAGGTTGTTCCTAAAACACCAACTGTGAAAAGTTCAGGCCATTCTGAAAGAGGGGAGCTGAGTTGTCCTGTGTTAGTAACAAAACCAAAACCTGCTGGTAGTAGAAGTGGAAAGTGGGGTAGATTGTTAGGAAGCAGTAGTGTGGAGTCCGGCAGTGAAAGTACCAGTACAAAGTATCTCCCGGGGGCATCTAAAGAACCATCAGCGCTCAGGTTACCAACAAGTGGGACTAACGGGTCTGGGAATAAAGTTTTCCCAAAGCTACAAAAAGTAACTGCAACCTCTGCAGGTCCTCTTCATTCTCCATCAGGACTTAGAAGAGAGAAAACTATAGATGAGTCTATAGAAGTTGAAGAAACATCTGCACCGAAACCTGAGAGTGGATTGGTGGTTTATCAACCAAAAGGTACCTCACCTGATAAGTACAAAGAAATTATTACAAATATTATGGACTTCAAAGTGGATGTCAAGCTAGAAGTTCAAAGACTAAACCAGAAAATAGCTCGTATGGAAGAATTACTTGGTGAAATTGTTAATAGACTTCCTGCTAGTCAACCTTTGGTCATTTCCCAATCTTCGCAAGAAAGTTGAGGAAGTTATTTGTCTGATTATTGTTCCATACAAAATTTCAGAATGTTTACTTCTCAAATCATCTAATAAGTCCATTTTATTCCACGGAGATGCTTTATTAACCAATCAAATCTTGCGCTCTTATTGGGACACCCTTTAAAATAAAACTGGACCCAGTTAGATTTTTTTTTTTTTTTACTTTGTTGTTGTTGTTATTGTTGCTGTCGGGCTACGTCGTTTCATTCCCGATACTTCTCCTATCTTAGGAAAACCCAACAAATTTGGCAACATCCTTCCAACAAATATGAGATACTTACCACCATTATCTCTTATCAACGCAAGAAAGTGAAGCAGATAGACCTTTGAAACCAATTTTGAGGACCAACTCTTTCGGAAGTATAATTGCTTCCACTTCTAGGGAATTGCATCCCCCTGTAGTTTCTTTAGCTCCGCGCAAGCGAAGAAGTAAATCAAGATCAAAAGCAGTCGCACCTTCTGCGCCCTCGCAAGAAAGTGAAGCAGATAGACCTTTGAAACCAATTTTGAGGACCAACTCTTTCGGAAGTATAATTGCTTCCACTTCTAGGGAATTACATCCCCCTGTAGTTTCTTTAGCTCCGCGCAAGCGAAGAAGTAAATCAAGATCAAAAGCAGTCGCACCTTCTGCGCCCCCTAAGACCCCACCTCCCCCAGAACCTGAAACTTCAGAGGCGTCACAACCCGTAGCGGACCCATCAGATGAAACCAAGAGGCCTTTTTATGTAAAACCAAAAGATATTTCATAGCGAAAACCTCAATGTTAAAATATTTCTGTTTAGTTTATCAGGGTTTGTTCATACAGGGTATTTTTCTCCGAGAAGTCTCTTCAAAATTTCACTCTCTCCAGATTTTCTTGCTGTTTTATGCATAATTAGGTATTACCTAACCTATACATGTTGGATGCAGTTAATTGCACATTATAACTCTACAGGTACCTAGAGACACCTATCAAAATATAATTATCAGCAATTAAGAGGTACCTATATCTTCGAATATTATTTTATTGAATTCATCTATTTGAAGATTGCCATGATTGAACAAATCCGCTATTGTGCATTTAAAAATGTTACTGACCTACCTTTTCACATGAGAAAAAGCAATTTTTAGGGTACCTAATATAAAGTAATTTTTGATGATCAAAAATATTTCTTTTCCACTTTCCTTTACCCATATCTGACAGTGATGAATGTTGTATTCTTTAGATGTCTTAGATTAAAAGTTTTCGTTGTTTTTCTTTTCCTATTGTTATTTTGGATTTTTTCCTAGCTAGTCATATTATTTCGGAAGTTATATGTACTATGTACCATGTGTACCTAGGTATTTAGGTACGATCCATTGAATTCAATGATTCAAACTAATTACATATAGGTACAGAAGGAATAAAAAAATTGCCTACACGTATCATTGATTTTCCCCCGCACGAGTGTTCAAAAAATCAATCAATCACATTGAAAGAGAACCACTCCCTCGTAAATACGATGAACTATCAAATACACCAACATAACGAGTTGACACTGAAAATTTAATTTTATTGTCGATGACGAGTTGTATCAGAAAAGAGACATAAAAATTCAAATAAAGAAGCAAGTACTGAACAAGTAGGTAAAAAGCACCACATCAAGGCAAATAACATTCAAAATAAAACAATTTAGTGTCACCTCTTAACTAGAGCTAAGAACAGTGCCAATAGCATTGAATATACATACCTCTCAAATAATGATTATTATCATTGGTAAAAATCGTGTTGAAGTGTCATAAATAAATTGTAAAAAATATGCTAGAAACAAAACGTGTAGGTATAGAAATGATTGGGATGACCCTGTTAAAATAAGGAGGTTACGCATACACACACACGCGTATAGCTGTAATATTGCGTAAATGTTAGAGTATACGAAAATACTATGCTTCATTCATTGGGCAACATTCATAGAACAGCTGATGGTAGAATCTACCAGTCTATAGGTACCTAATATGTTGTTTACTAATTCAACAAGCTGAATAACAACTTTTCAGTTGGTATTTGTAAACAAGCTAGCCTATCTTCTGATTCCTCTCTAGAATTTTGTTGTTGTTTTTGTTTTGTTGTTGGATGGATAGGGTATTGTAGATCTGGCTCATGCTTTACTACTTCGAGATGCTGCTCTTAAGCCATTACGTGCATAGGGACCGTACTTCTAGAATTTTGTTGTTGTTTTTGTTTTGTTGTTGGATGGATAGGGTATTGTAGATCTGGCTCATGCTTTACTACTTCGAGATGCTGCTCCTAAACCATTACGTGCATAGGGACCGTACTTTTTATAATATGATATTCATGTAAAATTGTACCTACGCGGTTAGAGAATAAGAAACAAATACTAACTGGTGCACTCGAGCTACTAAACAAACTTAACAAATAAAAAACATCTACCTAAATCCAAGTTGTGTGTTGTATTAATTGTTTACAAGATCTAGAATTCTAGGACAAAGCTGATTGTGAGGTTTATGGATGAATAGCTTTAGCAAATCTATCGAACGGTGTTGTGATTGTGATGATCTCTGTAGATAGGTACAAACAATAAATAATGAGTTAGTTTATCTACTATTTTAATACGGTTTTACGAATAGGGAACACTAGGTAAAGTTTTGGGTCCTTTTATTCATAGTAATATATTTTCAATTTTGCGTTAGATATCATTTTAGACTGTTCTACTATTAAGAAATAGTTGATCTTAGGTACATAGCTAACTGATATCCCCAGATAAAATAAGTGTCCTTTTTCTCCGTTTTCAGGTAAAGGTGACGTATTTGGTGACTCGTTTTGGAAGGATAACGCGGTTGGACAATCTGCTGCCAATGTTCGCGCCCTGACGTATTGTGATCTGCATACAATCAAACGAGATAGACTGCTAGAAGTGTTGGACTTTTATCAAGCCTTTGCCAATTCGTTTGCGAGAAATCTTCTGCTGACGTATAACTTGAGGCATCGGGTAAGATATCTTGGAATTTCTATTCCTCTATTTTATTCACTTTGATGTTATTCATAACGTAAACATGGAAAAGAAAAGGGATTCTATTAACTTATTCGTATCCAGTATAATCTCTCGGATTCCCCTGACGTATTGTGATCTGCATACAATCAAACGAGATAGACTGCTAGAAGTGTTGGACTTTTATCAAGCCTTTGCCAATTCGTTTGCAAGAAATCTTTTGCTGACGTATAACTTGAGGCATCGGGTAAGATATCTTGGAATTTCTATTCCTCTATTATATTCACTTGGAAGTTATTCATAACGTAAACATAGAAAAGAAAAGGGATTCTATTAACTTATTCGTATCCAGTATAATCTCTCGGATTAAACAACATCATAATTTGTTTCCATTCCTTATTTCAGTTAGTATCAAACATGACATTCATTACTTTGACACCTAAAACACGCTTAAAGAACTCAATGTACATAATACTCGAGGAAAGAGGACGATAAAGTGTTAACTTCCAAAACAAGTAACTCCAGAGCCAGATAATACTGCTTAGGAAAATTAATAGGATCGCAAAAAAACACTCGAGAAGCATGGTGATGGGAAAAAATAGTAGTAGAAGAAGAAAAAGAAGAAGAGGAGGAGAAGAAGAAGAAGGAGGAAAAGTCAGACTTATCTATCTTTCTATACATGCCAGAATGCATTGCATGTATGAGAAAACAACAGTAGACATCGCCAAGTCTCCGACATGTGTGTGGTAAACACGCATCTTGAAGCTCATGTTGTCAGACGCGCATAAAACATGAGCAATGTTACCAATTGCGCAGAGAATGCATTAGGGCTTGCTTATCCCGTCTGGAAGTGAAAAAGTTCCTCCATCCCTGCAGTCTAAATGCGGGAATTTAGACTGCAGGACAACTTGAAAAAGTCCCATTCTGTAGGAATATCGTTGTAGGTGTTTGTATAATCCGTTTATAAGTCACATATTAGTTCAATTCAGCCTATAATTACCTACTATAATTTAGCATCTAGAAATAGAAAAAAAACTGTTGATTAACTCCAATACTTACCCATCAGCTCATGCTCATGCTACACAATAGTTCAGCAACTAACGCTATAGACCTGGCCTCCCTTTCCACCACACTTTTGTCCGTCCCTGGTCTAAAATAGGGAAAGATACTCATCTGACCTAAACCTAGGCGTAAAACGATAAAATGCATTGTGAATAAAGAAAACAAATTAGTCACCTATGTGGGAAGTTTCGCCTTGGAATCATTAAGAATGCTAAGGACGCTACGGTACGATATGATTTTACTATCAACAGGAACGTAGAGAGCAAGAAAAGACTAACAACTCTAAAACTAATTTATTTAATTTTTTGCATTTGCATTTACTATTCTATAGGTATTCAAATCAAGAACTTCAATGGATGTCTTTTAAGTGATCTTTTGTTGACCCAGTACTTAAATGGGGAAATCTCTTCGTGCCCATCTGATGAGGGACCTATGATACATATCCGTTATTGATGGGGTGATGGGAATTACCCGTCTCGTTTTTCACCTGGGAAACCCCCAATGCAACTCACATAAGGCCTGAGGTCTTCTTCAGTCATAAATTCATAATCACAAGTTGGTTCATAACTGTTATGTGGTATTCAATAGTTATGTTATAAATTAGATGGATTGCAGAATATACAAGGTAGATGACAATGTAAATAACGTTTCATGGCCAATTCCTTCGGATTAAGTTACTTAGGTTTTCAAGGAGTATACAATAGATGTTTTAGAGAATCCTCTACAGCTAGTCGTAGATTCTTCACATTGTTCAACTTGCCAGAAAATCGAAAAATAACATTTTGAAAACCGCTGGCATATGGCATAGGCCAGTTGCCTGTCCTATTAAACGAGCACCTATCCTCTGATGTAAACTAAACTGTTATTAGACGAGGATTCCCAAGCAATTATATTGAAATTGAACGGTCTCCCTGTGTTCTCAGAGGTAATTGTGAACAATTGAACATAATAGCATTGCTTATGCACTGTCTTTCATTTGTTGATGTGACTTGGTTCACGTTATAACTCAAGTTGAAAGATTACGAAATAATGATTTGTTTAGAAGTTAATAGAAAACTAATGGAAGAGATTCTTTGATTCTTGTCCACGGACTCAACAGAAGGTCACACTGTCATAAGAAAAGCATTTGACTTACCTGAGGACTCGTATTCTCGAGTTAGAGTTATGTGTGGTTATAGTATAGGATTAATTGTCCATAACTGCGTATTGTTATTATGTGCTGTCAACAACATTTGTAGATAATTCTAAATTTCTAAGCATTGGAACAAAATCTTTTCATAGTGTCAGTCTATCAGTGAACACTTTTTAAAATGAAGCCAAATATTGGTTTCACAAGAGTTTCAATTGTTCTAATGAGGGGCATCGGAGAAAAATAAAAGAAAACACATTTTTTACAGGTAACTCTAATGAAACAAAATCTTCATTGTATATTTATTACAAGTTTGAATGATGAGAGAATATGTAATTTTAATTTAAATTTTAGAAACCTTAAATTTAAACATATCATAAAGAGTGCTAAAGTTAAAACATTATTCTTAAAGCTATATAGTTTATTTTTGTACTCGTATCTAAAATTGCTAAAATATAATAGGTAGGAGGTATTCTTAAAATTGAAATTTTACATGCTGGTATTCCAAACTAGAATAAGTCATTATTCTGTAATGAATTCTAGATCTCTATACTAGAAATTATGCAAGATTTCTGTTTCTAGAGGAACTCCAAAGCTCGCTAGAAATAGTAAATATAGATCTTAATTGTAGCTTTACTCAAATGATTTAGGAAGGCAGAAATTCTGTATTATGGTAATAGAACGTACAAATATAAATTTAATTTTACATAAATCTATGACACAATCGGCTTTGTTTGATTGAGTTCAGATGTATAATTTTGATTCGAACAAAATTTTGAGATCAATTGGAAAATTCATTGGCACATTTTGGCACCAATTTCTTTTCTTTCGAACTTTGTCTTGGATTGGACATTTCAAAATTCAAATGAAATTGCATACATAGGTGATTTCCAAACACAGTAAATCTAATTAAAGCTATGTGTTACAATGCATATTCTAACTGTCTGGTTATTAGAAATCCCCAAGACAATCATAACTTTCGATTCGAACTTATTAAACTACTCTAACAAATAAATTATTATTATTATTATACCTATGTATTTGTTATTGCCAAGCAACACTGATCCAAATGTGACCCAGAGAAAACCCTGAATTTCCTTACTTTATCAGATAGATGGGCCAATGAAAGGTGAAGTCTAGATAGTAACAATAGATCTAACTTTCAAATGGAACTGACGGCAAGGGACATTCTATGTCGTCCATGTCAAAAAAAAAAAACCTATGACTTAACAACAGATAAACATTCAGAAGACAGACAGTAGCAGGTCATTAGTCATTAAACAGATAACTATGAAAAACTCATTATAATCATGCTTCTAGAAGTCCAGACCGACAATAATCTACCGTCGATGTCGGGTTAATTTCCTCTCAATCCCAGAAAGTCTACGTATGTTTCACTACTACAACCTATTAATCCGAGCATTATCTAAAGCAAGGTAGAGCCCTTAACCTTTTCCACTTTCATTAAGTTATCGACGATTTATGTTTCGAGCATTGCACGATTAGCTCATACTGCTGGATAGTTCTAGGTATAAATTTGTTCTTCTTCCAATATCATCTTCCATTTTTAACTTGAGAAATTATGACTGATCCTTCTGGACCCATCCCAAGTGTTTAGGCTCGGAATAAGGCTTGCACGATTAGCTCATACTGCTGGATAGTTCTAGGTATAAATTTGTTCTTCTTCCAATATCATCTTCCATTTTTAACTTGAGAAATTGTGACTGATCCTTCTGGACCCATCCCAAGAGTGTTTAGGCTCGGAATAAGGTAGAGCGTATTGCAAAGTAAACAAATTACGCACTGGCCAGTTGCAAATAGATGCAAATTTCCAGTACTTACTAAAATAGCTTCAATTACTGGTAACAATAGCCGTAGATTGAGGACGTCGCAGTGTATATTGGCTTGTTTGTTCTACGTCCCCACCTTGGCTATTACGTGTTGAAATCGTATGACAAGAGGAATCTCATTTCATGTTTCCCAATGCTAGTAGTTCATCTGACATGAGATCATGGCGGTAACAGCCCATGAATATTCATTGCAGCATCCACGTTTCTCAAGTAACATAATCTCTAACTATGAAAAACTCATTATAATCATGCTTCTGGAAGTCCAGACTGACAATAATCTACCGTCGATGTCGGGTTAATTTCCTCTCAATCCCAGAAAGTCTACGAATGTTTCACTACTACAACCTATTAATGCGAGCATTATCTAAAGCAAGGTAGAGCCCTTAACCTTTTCCACTTTCATTTTCATTAAGTTATCGACGATTTATGTTTCGAGCAAGAAATGACTCTCAATCCCAGAAAGTCTACGAATGTTTCACTACTACAACCTATTAATGCGAGCATTATCTAAAGCAAGGTAGAGCCCTTATCCTTTTCCACTTTCATTTTCATTAAGTTATCGACGATTTATGTTTCGAGCAAGAAATGAAAAAACATTCTAGTTTTTTATAGCTATTTTTAAAAGGCTATAAAGATCATTCCTAGCTGATGAGTGTGTACAATATTGTAATGCTTAATATGGTAATCTATGAGTCGTATTTGTGTTAGTCACCTGTGTTTTAAATGCTCTATCAAAATTATCAGAACTCCTGATAACAATGGTGATATTAAAGTAACTACGCAATAAAAACTTTGTGTGTTTTTTTATTATTGGAAAAATGAATGTTCTAGGCACGCATACCTGTGTTTTAAATGCTCTATCAAAATTATCAGAACTCCTGATAACAATGGTGATATTAAAGTAACTACGCAATAAAAACTTTGTGTTTTTTTTTTTATTATTGGAAAGATGGAATGTTCTAGGCACACACAATGCAACTACCTTTGAATATACAAAATGTGTTGAGAAAACTTGAACTAATTTTGATTTGTTTACAAAATACAAATAAACGATTCTCCGCTATCTATTTTGCTTGTAACTCTATCACTGAACGCTTGTTTGTTGGACGCCGCAGACAAAATAGCTGATATAAATGTTAATATTACTCCGAACCAAGCCAGATAGAATGACCATCCTTCAAAATAAAAGTAATACAATGTTGCGAGTCATTTATTTGTTCATGACAAATCCGTGTGTTATATAATCGACTTTACTATACCTACATTCAAAATAAAAGTAATACAATGTTGCGAGTCATTTATTTGTTCATGACAAATCCGTGTGTTATATAATCGACTTTACTATACCTACTAGTAGGTACTCGTATCAACTTAGCTCAAAAACTTAAGAGTGACTTTAAGACCGATTCTATAATATCCTTACTCATTGATACTGATACCTATACCAATGTTAATTCTGTCTGAGGAATAGAAGAACAACAAGAAAAACACCAATTACCTAGGTACCTATTTGAGGAAGTGCACAGCATTGACGGTTATACAAAGGACATCCCATATTATGGGAAGTTCTGGTGTTATGTATAGGTAGTGTTTCTAATAGAAGTCTTCCAGTTAATAGGTCTTATCAATGCGGTTCTTAGGTCTCACAATGAAGGTTTTGAGGAGAACAACAGGAAGTCTGAAATGTAATGGGAAGTTCTGGTGTTATGTATAGGTAGTGTTTCTAATAGAAGTCTTCCAGTTAATAGGTCTTATCAATGCGGTTCTTAGGTCTCAGAATGAAGGTTTTGAGGAGAACAACAGGAAGTCTGAAATGTGTCAAATGTGGCAAAGAAAATGAAGCGTAAAAAAATGGAAAATGTCAAATTAACAATTATGGGAATTTCGCAAGGAAATTTTCTGAGATTCTGCATTGATAATAAATTGCATTGAATAATTTTCGAAGATTATAATATTATGATCATACATTGTTCGAAGATTATTAAATTATTGTACATTGTTCGAAGATTATTAAATTAAAGAGTGACGAAGTTTTTTTTTTTTTTTTAATTTGTAAAACAGGAAGTTTTTATCTTTTAGTTATGTTTTTCTTATTGTGAGATTAATCTTTATCAAAAGAAGATCAAATTAGAGTGTGTGAATAACTCTACTTCAATAGCCTACTGAAGTAGTCATAGATGACCCCCGGGATTAAAAGCAATGTTTCTACTCAATTCAAATTTAATGTATCAAACATATACCTACATAGTATCAACTTAGCTCAAAAACTTAAGAGTGACTTTAAGACCGATTCTATAATATCCTTACTGATTGATACTGATACCTAAACCAATGTTAATTCTGTCTGAGGAATGATGGTATGCTGGAATAATATTCCTAGCCATTTCGTTATCCAGATACCAAAGTACAAAAAATACCCATTAGAAGATAAATAAAATTTTGATACATAGTTATATAACACACGGATTTGAAATAAAGTTACATCTAAATGCTAAGGATACAGAAAACTATAAAGGTACCTATCTCTTTTATACACGTAATAATAAAGATTTTTAGGAGTTTAAAGCTCATAGATACAAAAACAACCTATGTTCTCATGAACAAAATACACTCTTGGTCTTGGTGTTCTATTGTCTAGTGAACAATGCCTAATAGCGATAGTTTTCCCTAATTTTTTTTTTGAGTCATGAGATGATTGTCAGTATAGTGAACATCCAAGAGTTCAGTTTGTTCAATAAACATACAAGGCTATTTATGTAAATATTAACATAGGTCTCCTTCAAACTATTTGAAATCACACAATATTTGACACTTCTAATGAACCTAATATAAATATTTTTAATAAATTATATTAATCCCTATAATTTCATATTTTCAGTCTTAACTTTATAATAAAATAACTGATTTTCCTATATACAAGTTTTTGTGAATATACCTATATCTTTTTGTATTACTATACAATGGTCTCGCCTTTTTGACCTTTGTCAGGGTCTACTTGTTTGAGATTGGTATCTTTAGTTTTTGTAGGATGGATCTTTAGTGAGATAAAGCTGGACACAAACGTGAGTATCAATCCAAATAAACTTGTGTAAAATGCCCAACCTTTCAAAAAAACACAAAACAGTTCAATATGAAATTATTTTTGGTATAAAATTGAAAGAATTTCTTCAAACCAATGATAGTTGGGATGCAGTAAAAACCAAACCATGCAAATATTTAGAATCAATTTTTGAAATACTCTTTCAAATAATATACCCAGTTTAATGGAAAAATATAGCAGATTGTTTTAGAGAAATTTGAATAAAAGCCATCTATCCCCCATTCACTTTAACCTAAAGCGTATCTGAATAATATTCTATGTACACGTAGGTACTTATAAAGTTATTATTAAGGTTATTCCATGCATTATGTAATGATAGATTTTTTATCAACATTATGAGATAGGTACTTGAACTGTGATTGATTCAAATTCAAGGTTCCCAAGTTAGATATTGAAGTTAAATATTATCATACGTATTTGCTACCCGACACAGTGGAAAGGTTAGACTCTACCAAACTAATCGATTTGTGAGGTGTACGAGTAGTAACACAGAAACAGCCTGGGAGTCATTAGCTAAGATTACTGTAAGATAGACGCGCTAAGAAACCTAGGAATGTTGCTACCTAATAAGAAATGTTGGAAGTTATGAGGGATTAATGATTAAGTAGAAAAAAAGCAAGGTTATAGGGGACCTAAGGAATATTTTACGACTTTATTGATAAAACTGCATAGAAACCCAATCTGGAAAAGATTGACGAACAAGGAAAGTAATTCAAACTTACGAGGTTTCTATTGGAAATGCTAGTGAATAATAACCACTGAAGATATCACAGAAGTTTTCCTCTATTATAAATAGGTAGCTTCGGGAACGGAAATATGATTAGTAATACTTACGAATGCATTCTAAAAGGCAATTCAGGATTAAATTTTACCTGGCTAGAAGCAAAAAATACATTCGCGCTCGGTAAAGTATCTACAATTCTACAGCGTGTATTTCAAACCAGTGATTTCCAGTTATGACCCTAAAGTTGAACTTAAATCTTCAACCAAGCTCATAGTTCCATATGCAACAGTCCATATAGGCCTTTCACAATAGTTATAGAATGCTCATAGGAAATTTTATATATTTTAAGCTCATTATAATAAAAATGACTTGTTCGATGAGCATGTAGAATTATGAATACCTCCAAATGCAACGTGATTGAGGTACATGTATGCAGATACTTTATGAATAAACATGCAATCTTGTTACTGCGTAGCAAGGTAATTATTTGTGCTATTCATAGTTGCAGATGCATCTATGAACATTTAAGACAGAAAAGTGACGTAATTTGGCCACGGAGATGAGAAAGATCAGAACTACACGAAAAACATCCTGAACATCTCAAGACACATACTTGATTCGAATTTGAAATGGTCGATAGATACTCGTATAGGTACATCAGAATCCACAGATAGATGGGCCAATGAAAGGTGAAGTCTAGATAGTAACAATAGATCTAACTTTCAAATGGAACTGACGGCAAGGGACATTCTATGACGTCCATGTCAAGTGAAGTCTAGATAGTAACAATAGATCTAACTTTCAAATGGAACTGACGGCAAGGGACATTCTATGACGTCCATGTCAAAAAAAAAAACCTATGACTTAACAACAGATAAACATTCAGAAGACAGACAGTAGCAGGTCATTAGTCATTTAACAGATAACTATGAAAAACTCATTATAATCATGCTTCTGGAAGTCCAGACTGACAATAATCTACCGTCGATGTCGGGTTAATTTCCTCTCAATCTCAGAAAGTCTACGAATGTTTCACTACTACAACCTATTAATGCGAGCATTATCTAAAGCAAGGTAGAGCCCTTATCCTTTTCCACTTTCATTTTCATTAAGTTATCGACGATTTATGTTTCGAGCAAGAAATGAAAAAACATTCTAGTTTTTTATAGCTATTTTTAAAAGGCTATAAAGATCATTCCTAGCTGATGAGTGTGTACAATATTGTAATGCTTAATATGGTAATCTATGAGTCGTATTTGTGTTAGTCACCTGTGTTTTAAATGCTCTATCAAAATTATCAGAACTCCTGATAACAATGGTGATATTAAAGTAACTACGCAATAAAAACTTTGTGTTTTTTTTTTATTGGAAAAATGGAATGTTCCAGGCACACACAACAAATAAATTAGTGGAACATTACTAAACGCTAAAATTCACATGAGAGATCTTGATTAGATTAGATATAGAGGTACGAAAGAAGAAACAGGCTTTCCTGAACATACTCCTGTTCTCACAGAAACACAGAGAGAAGAAGAAGAAGAAGGAGGAGGAGGAGGAGGAGGAGGAGGAGGAGGAGGAGGAGGAGAAGGAGGAAAATTACCTATAAGACAATTACATACTGTACACTATAAGAAAATTACCTACTGTACACTATCCAATTTCTGAAAAGGATTGTACTTTACAAGCGAATGTGGCACGTATTTTAAGATTTTGCTACAATTCCTCCATAGTTTAATCTACTTGTAGCTTCAACATCATTCCTTTCAGGAATGGACCTCAGTAGGTATCTATAGTGTTCATTTTAAAATCTGAGCTAGGTAGGTATAAAAGAGAAAGTAATTTGATAAGCATGCACGCGGGAATATTGAACTGAATGTATCTTGTGCAGTTGTACTCTAAGGTATTTGATAAACACTTCGAAAATGAAAGTAGATAAAGTTATGAATGAATGATCGTAACCACTCATCGTAATCTGATTGAGAAGAAGTCAAGAAATACAGAATCAAGGTAGGCGTTCGAAGGAGAAGGATTGTAACCTGGAATTACATGGCCATGTGAACGTAGTGAAGACTTCGTATCTTCAAAATTATCAAATGATTTCAACTATTACGAGTTACTTCCCAAGTTCCCGTGGTATGTCCCTCATCAATAATATATGTACCTAGTAAGTAGGTGAAGTCAGAAAGAGTTTATCTTTTGAATTTCTCACATTACGCAGTGAAAATGGAAAAGGATTGGTATTTTTCTTCCATAAAGAACGTCATAATGCTGAATAATGAGTATAATCGTCTTAAATGATCAAAGAAAGAATTGAAAGAAAGACCTATTTGAGGAATTAGACATTGAAGAATGTGAAGAGCTGAGAGTTTGAACAAACTGAGAAACAGAATCATATTTCTTTAAAATTATGGCTTATTTCTTTGAAATTATTTGCGCTATTAGGTATTTTCTTTTCAAATTAATAGAACTCTGGAAATTCTTGAATCAAAAGAAAACGAGTCTTGAAACACGCAAGAAAAAAGATGGATCAATAATGGAACATTTTAGAGGAAGATTTTTATGTCTGAAAGAGATAACGGAAGCTCCAAAAAGAGATAAATAGATGGATGGTCAGGTACATTTTCTATAGATCATAAAATCACAGAAGACTCTCAAGAGTGAACTTAATTATTTTGACTTCATGCCTTAAACCAAAGTGTTTTGTGTGGTTTTCTTGGCTGATATTTAGGCTGTAGGAATAGACATACCTTGATTTGTGGTTTGTAAAGTAACGTTAGGATGTTACGATTTTCGAGAGTAGGAATTGTCTGAGTGGTAAAAATAAAACTGTGGTACGTATTCTCCTTGGCATCTGAAGAAGTCATAACTCCTTCATACCATTTTGTACCAGGATACCAAAAACATAAATATTGGGAAAGAATCCCTAGAATTATCCTCTCATCTTGAGAAAGAATATGGAGTCTGTACCAAAATACCAAAAAATATAAATATTAGGTAAGGATAAGAATCCTCTTATCAAAGGAATGTGAAGCGCCAAAAACATAAATATTGGGAAAGAATCCCTAGAATTATCCTCTCATCTTGAGAAAGAATATGGAGTCTGTACCAAAATACCAAAAAAAAAAACATAAATATTGGGTAAGGATAAGAATCCTCTTATCAAAGGAATGTGAAGCTTACGACATAGGATTGAAGAGTGAAATATTTAATCCCTAATTAATTACCTACTTCTTACAATACAACTTGGAAACAAATTACATCGCATGAAAGAAAGTATGTTTGGTATCTTCACAAAAGTAAGAAATATAATTACTATTGTTGTACGTAGCTCAGGAAGGATTAGTTTCATTGTTCCTTCAGCACCTACTGAGAAACAAGCTTCAATGTAAAGATCAGAGAGATATGCCAACAGACTATTTGTAGCTAGACAATTTTCTGAACATGCTGCAGTTTATGTCAAATCAAATGTACAATGTATTTACAGAAACTAGGTTTATTATGTTATGCATTGTAGATAGTAATTATTTCTTACAATACAACTTGGAAACAAATTACATCGCATGAAAGAAAGTATGTTTGGTATCTTCACAAAAGTAAGAAATATAACTAGGTACTATTGTTGTACGTAGCTCAGGAAGGATTAGTTTCATTGTTCCTTCAGCACCTACTGAGAACCAAGCTTCAATGTAAAGATCAGAGAGATATGCCAACAGACTATTTGTAGCTAGACAATTTTCTGAACATGCTGCAGTTTATGTCAAATGTAGGTACAATGTATTTACAAAAACTAGGTTTGTTATGTTATATAGGTATTGTAGATAAATGGTTAGTTTTTAACTTACTATGTCACCCTCATTTAGATAAAATAGCATTACATTATTTACAACTAGAAGAGAATTGAAGAGTGCAATACATAGGTGTGATGATGTGGTGATTTTGACACATCCACTAATAATATTAACTTTTCCTCGTCACATCCTAAAAAGTAGCATACTAAAGGCATGCATTATCTTGATCTCGTTTAGCGTTCAGCAATATTCCACAAATATAGTTATGCGTATCCAAAGTTTCCTATTTTCTACAAAGTTCTAAATTCAACCTTCTAAGACTATCATAGTTATGCGCACCTACCCAGTTCCCTTTTTCTACAAAACTTTAAATTTAGTCGTGAAAGCAAAGGTTCTAGAAGAGAAGAGCTAGAAAGTAAATTCAACTTACCGAAAGTGCAATCTCCTATGGAGAAGAATCCTGCATCAGGACCACAGAAACTTTGCATCCTTGTGGCACCGAATCCCGAGGCGTATGACAGAATTGCCAATACGAAGAGACCACCTGAGAAAAAAGAAACTTCAAAATAAAAGTAATACAATGTTGCGAGTCATTTATTTGTTCATGACAAATCCGTGTGTTATATAATCGACTTTACTATACCTACTAGATTTTTATGTCTGAAAGAGATAACGGAAGCTCCAAAAAGAGATAAATAGATGGATGGTCAGGTACATTTTCTATAGATCATAAAATGCGCTATTAGGTATTTTCTTTTCAAATTAATAGAACTCTGGAAATTCTTGAATCAAAAGAAAACGAGTCTTGAAACACGCAAGAAAAAAGATGGATCAATAATGGAACATTTTAGAGGAAGATTTTTATGTCTGAAAGAGATAACGGAAGCTCCAAAAAGAGATAAATAGATGGATGGTCAGGTACATTTTCTATAGATCATAAAATCACAGAAGACTCTCAAGAGTGAACTTAATTATTTTGACTTCAGGCCTTAAACCAAAGTGTTTTGTGTGGTTTTCTTGGCTGATATTTAGGCTGTAGGAATAGACATACCTTGATTTGTGGTTTGTAAAGTAACGTTAGGATGTTACGATTTTCGAGAGGCCCCCGGTTTTTTTTTTTTTTTTTTTTTTTTTTTTTTTTCGTATATTATCTGAGGCCAACACTACCAATAACAGAGCTCTATGACGTAGGTGCATTGGTGATGTTTTCTTGCAACCTCGTGTGTTAGGTACTTGTTTGTTGCTTACATTACAGCATTCCCACCTGGTTAGGAATGTTTTGACAATTTCCTTGCAAAGGAACTGATGATGTATTGGTCTTACATTCGATGTTACAGTGGATCAAACGGAATTGGTTGTAACCTTTATAATTGTCACTTTCAAGAAATTTCAAGTCCACCTACCATTGATTTGCAACAAGTAAATACCTAACTAAATCTCATTCTACATTAGGAATGGCCATAGTAAGAAATGAAAGAAACATGAATAACACTTCAGTTTGCTTAAAACGAAACTCGAGTTGGAAAAAATGTATTGTTTGTTCTTTAGTGAGATAAAGCTGGACACAAACGTGAGTATCAATCCAAATAAACTTGTGTAAAATGCCCAACCTTTCAAAAAAACACAAAATATGAAATTATTTTTGGTATAAAATTGAAAGAATTTCTTCAAACCAATGATAGTTGGGATGCAGTAAAAAACCAAACCATGCATATTTAGAATCAATTTTTGAAATACTCTTTCAAATAATATACACAGGTTAATCGAAAAATATAGCAGATTCTTTTAGAGAAATTTGAATAAAAGCCATCTATCCGCCATTCACTTTAACCTAAAGTGTATCTGAATAATATTCTATGTACACGTACTTATAAAGTTATTATTAAGGTTATTTCATGCATTATGTAATGATAGATTTTTTTATCAACATTATGAGATAGGTACTTGAACTGTGATTGATTCAAATTCAAGGTTCCCAAGTTAGATATTGAAGTTAAATATTATCATACGTATTTGCTACCCGACACGGTGGAAAGGTTAGACTCTACCAAGCTAATCGATTTGTGAGGTGTACGAGTAGTAACACAGAAACAGCCTGGGAGTCATTAGCTAAGATTACTGTAAGATGGACGCGCTAAGAAACCTAGGAATGTTGCTACCTAATAAGAAATGTTGGAAGTTATGAGGGATGAATGATTAACCAGAAAAAATAGCAAGGTTATAGGGGACCTAAGGAATATTTTACGATTTTATTGATAAAACTGCATAGAAACCAAATCTGGAAAAGATTGACGAACAAGGAAAAGAATTCAAGCTTAAGAGGTTTCTATTGGAAATGCTAGTGAATAATAACCACTGAAGATATCAAAGAAGTTTTCCTCTATTATAAATAGGTAACTTCGGGAACAGAAATATGATTAGTAGGTAATACTTACGAATGCATTCTAAAATGCAATTCAGGATTTAATTTTACCTGGCTAGAAGCAAAAAACACATTCGCGCTCGGTAAAGTATCTACAATTCTACAGCGTGTATTTCAAACCAGTGATTTCCAGTTATGACCCTAAAGTTGAACTTAAATCTTCAACCAAGCGCATAGTTCCATATGCAACAGTCCATATAGGCCTTTCACAATAGTTATAGAATGCTCATAGGAAATTTTATATATTTTAGAACACTGGCGTCCAGTAACTCCCTAGTCCAGTTAATTAGGCAGAATCAATTGCATTTGTAGCCGTACAGAAGTGCATTTTGTCCAATTGAACTGGAATGTTACTGGACGGCAGTAGTATTCAGACAAGGCCAGAAGCTGGACTACTAATCTCGTGCAATCCAGCCATTAGGTTCCATAACTTATCAGCTGGCTGCATATACTCGTATTCCCTGAAACTTACCAGCTATCAGCTGTGCAGATCCTGAGAGCGAGAAAATATTTCTGTCGAACAGGGTTTGGTTGCAAAAACTCAAGTAAAGTATCTACAATTCTACAGCGTGTATTTCAAACCAGTGATTTCCAGTTATGACCCTAAAGTTGAACTTAAATCTTCAACCAAGCTCATAGTTCCATATGCAACAGTCCATATAGGCCTTTCACAATAGTTATAGAATGCTCATAGGAAATTTTATATATTTTAAAAAAACTCAGGAGTGCTCCGAGCAACGAAACGCCAAGTATAATGAGACCAATGATGTAGAGGACGAGGGATATCTTCCACATTGTGGGGAAGGTTGAAGAGTTGGTGAAGATGCCTTGGGCTGCAAACGACGAACAAATGTTGTACCCGTTGATAACAGAGCATTTGTTGTAGATACCGATGGAGGGGTACATGCCTGGTGTGTTGTCATACTCGAAAGGTCCAACTCCTGAAACACAAAAAGGGGTTGAAACTGTTAAAAAATCCTAGACAGCAATGATATTTTAGCTGAACATTTAGTGAAAGATGCATCTATGAACATTTAAGACAGAAAAGTGACGTAATTTGGCCACGGAGATGAGAAAGATCAGAACTACACGGAAAACATCCTGAAAATCTCAAGACATAACAGAGCATTTGTTGTAGATACCGATGGAGGGGTACATGCCTGGTGTGTTGTCATACTCGAAAGGTCCAACTCCTGAAACACAAAGTGGGGTTGATACTGTTAGAAACATCCTGAACAGCAATGATATTTTAGCTGAACATTTAGTGAAAGGGAAAATTGACGGTAGCGACAACATGCATTCGGTCAGATATAAATTTAATGCATATGCAACGAGGAAAGATGATGATTGCACGATTAGCTCATACTGCTGGATAGTTCTAGGTATAAATTTGTTCTTCTTCCAATATCATCTTCCATTTTTAACTTGAGAAATTGTGACTGATCCTTCTGGACCCATCCCAAGAGTGTTTAGGCTCGGAATAAGGCAACACCCACCAAAGTTAGAATCAGTGACGATTCATCCTGAAAGAAGATACCGGTGTTCCCTCCTTTCAGAGATAGTTGAATTTCTGCTCTTTTTTCGGAAGATTGTGAAGCTACACGTTCGTAATAATATGCTGAAGAAATTGGTCAGAAATTCGACCGGCTACGAAGGCCAAGAGGATTGAGCGTTCCACCTAACTTTCTGAAGGTTTCATATGGGAACCAAGCTACACAAAGCCCGAATATTTCATGAAAGCATTATGATAGTTATTGTCTTTGTTTTTATTTATTTTAAAAGTTTCCTTTGATAAATTATTCAACATAACAAACATAAATAATAATAATATTTGTTAAATCCATAGCAACAAATGCTTGTGCCATGTCAGAAATTTCGGACAGAAACGGAAACGAAAACCATTTTGCCAAAGAGAAACGAAATCACAACTTTGAAGCCCATATTCACCCCTTCATACTTGACTGAATGGTAGGTCCTAAGTTTCGTGTACATTTATTACCTGTGTCTAACAACTAAGGATAACCTTTTGTTTCATAACTTTCATAATTGCGTTATTTACAACTTTCGTAATTATGGTATTTCACTATGGAATGTCTCATTTATTCTTTCATCTATTCCGAAGTCCGGATTGATAATTGCGTTATTTACAACTTTCGTAATTATGGTATTTCACTATGGAATGTCTCATTTATTCTTTCATCTATTCCGAAGTCCGGATTAATATCGTTGGCTTCAGTTTGAATATGAAACGTTTTCCTGTTTCCAATAGTATCTTGCTTATCTACAACAGTATTGGAAATGTTACTCGTACGTGCAGATATGGGTAGTAGTGTGGACATTAGTTTTTATTGTTTTATTATATGTTATTGTTTGCGGTGCTCTGTGCCACATGTCATGGCTTACAGTATTGCATCTGGAATATGAAATGCTTTCCTGTTTCCAATAGTATCTTGCTTATCTACAACAGTATTGGAAATGTTACGTGCAGATATGGGTAGTAGTAGTGTGGACATTAGTTTTTATTGTTTTATTATATGTTATTGTTTGCGGTGCTCTGTGCCACATGTCATGGCTTACAGTATTGCATCTGAAATATGAAATGCTTTCCTGTTTCCAATAGTATCTTGCTTATCTACAACAGTATTGGAAATGTTACGTGCAGATATGGGTAGTAGTAGTAGTGTGGACATTATTTTTTATTGTTTTATTATATGTTATTGTTTGCGGTGCTCTGTGCCACATGTCATGGCTTACAGTATTGCATCTGGAAATGACTGTAACTGTGATCATGAACTAAGGTTTGTGATCCTTTGCCATTTTTAGCACACCTTAGGCGGAAATGTTACCAAATACAGGATAGGTAAGTAAATCACCTATAAGAGGAGCTCACCACTAAGTTTATAATTTGCTTAGGAGGTGCTATTTATTGTAAACATTTATTAAATGCCAATAAAGTTATAATTATGTAGTACCTTTCCTCCTAATTTACATTTTTTTTTATTGGCCTTTACACGAGGCAGTTTTTATTTTCTTTTTTTATGACTAAAAAAAAAAGAAAGAAAAAGTTTGCCATAGTAGGAGGTGCTATTTATTGTAAACATTTATTAAATGCCAATAAAGTTATAATTATGTAGTACCTTTCCTCCTAATTTACATTTTTTTTATTGGCCTTTACACGAGGCAGTTTTTATTTTCTTTTTTTTTATGACTAAAAAAAAAGAAAGAAAAAGTTTGCCATAATGCCTACACGGCCAACTCTGAGGAGGGCCCCTGTCCATTTCTGTACCCATGTGCGTGATGAAAAATTATTATGTTTGTATCCAAGTTATTTCCAAAGACTTAGGTAGGTCGCACACGGATTGTGATGCTTATGTAAAAGTTGTAAAATTTGAGCTTTCCTCACATAAACTAGCTTTTACAATAGACTGCCATAGACGAGGTGAAAACAATAATGGAAAGGTGGCATTCTTTTGCAGCCTTTAATCTGTTCTGTCTTCTTCTTTGCCTTTTTGTTCTAATTTGGTCGGCGCGGCTTTTGTCGTCATCTTCAATTAGATAGTTAGATCAACAGCAGCCTAATAATAATTTTAGTGGCTGACTAATTTACGATTGGATGCCCTCCCTACTTCAACGCTTTTAAAGCTTACTTTTTTGGTGAGGCATGTCTCCTCCAATCTCAACCGTTCCCCAGCAAAACGAGTCTATGGTTCTTAAAGCCAGTTTATTAAAGACACACTTAGGTATATCCATATAAAACTATTACATCCCGTCTGGTACTGCCTTACTTTTGCCTTTTTGTTCTAATTTGGTCGGCGCGGCTTTTGTCGTCATCTTCAATTAGATAGTTAGATCAACAGCAGCCTAATAATAATTTTTGTGGCTGACTAATTTACGATTGGATGCTCTTCCTACTTCAACGCTTTTAAAGCTTACTTTTTTGGTGAGGCATGTCTCCTCCAATCTCAACCGTTCCCCAGCAAAACGAGTCTATGGTTCTTAAAGCCAGTTTATTAAAGACACACTTAGGTATATCAAGATAAAACTATTACATCCCGTCTGGTACTGCCTTACTTATCTAGATAGTTCCATGCCGACTTTTTCAACACTTTCATTTTGTGATAATGTATACCTAGCTCAGGAACTTTTTCACCCCAAGGAAATTGCTATCCGAACTTCATTCGCAGGGGTGTACTGCCACTGATTTGGTAAAACTTTCACCTCTTTCGGAATTGCGGAATTCCGATGTTGTTTCCGACAAGAATGTAGCCATAAATAATGAAAATTAATGATAACGTTGCCTTTTGAGTTTGTGCACAACTACACGATCGAACTTCATTTTCAGGGGTGTACTGCCACTGATTTGGTAAAACTCTCACCTCTTTCGGAATTGCGGAATTCCGATGTTGTTTCCGACCAGAATGTAGCCATAAATAATGAAAATTAATGATAACGTTGCCTTTAACTTTTGAGTTTGTGCACAACTACACGACTCACCTCTTTCGGAATTGCGGAATTCCGATGTTGTTTCCGACAAGAATGTAGCCATAAATAATGAAAATTAATGATAACGTTGCCTTTAACATTCGAGTTTGTGCACAACCACACAATGTTGCAAAGGATAAAGTCGTAATTAGAACAATTTACCTACAATGAGAAAATCTTTCTAGGAATAAATCATGTTAGAACAGTTGAATATTTAGGTATGCCTGAGAAAGTGAGCGGCAAAGGAGCTAGAATAGGTAATTATGCCTGTTCATTTGTTCAAATTTCTTTTTGAAAACTTTTATGAGACCTTCTGAAGTTTTTATAAACAGCCTTCGAAGAATGAACTGACTCCTTAAAAAAAATCCTTGTTCTGACACCCTGTTGTTCCTGGTCTATAATCAGTAATCTCTAAAGCATTTCTCTGAGCATTCTCAAAGACTATACCCGAACAGTCTAAGTATTCTCAGACCCAGTCAAACACTTCAATATGAGCGTGTACCCAGAGATTATTGATTATTATCAAAGTAGGACATAAAGTCCCATTAGTTGAAAAAGTACCAACAAAACTGGACGAAGTCGCCTTACTATTAATGAATTTATTTAATTTAGACATTATTCGTAAATACTATTTTACTGATGTTATGTTTAGCAATGGATACTTGTAAGTATTATCCATTGTAAGTATCCATTGCTAAACATAACATAAGTAAAATAGAAGTCCCCTTAGTTGAAAAGTACCAACGACACTGTCATATCTTACCTTGGATAAGTCCAGGGGAGGATCGATACCTCGTATAGTCCGGGCGTACATATTCAAACTGGTATCTCGCATTGCCTTGCATCATGTGAGGCCCGATAATCCACTTGGCCGACAGCACTGCCGTCAGCATGCATAGTGTTGCCACCAAAGACAAAAATGTCCACAGAATACTTCGCCCAGTAATTACCACGAAACCCATTACCTATACTGATTGTGTGACTGTCCACGTGGAATTTTTGTTGACTTTTTTTATGTGGGCAGCTAGTTCAACCCTTTCAAACACTGGGTTCACATCAGACTTTTATGTAGGTAGTATCATTGTTGCTTCATTTCTTTGTATTTTTGATAAGTCAACAACTGGTGTTTGATAATTGCATCTGAGAATGACTGTAACTGTGATCATGAACTAAGGTTTGTGATCCTTTGCCATTTTTAGCACACCTTAGGCGGAAATGTTATCTACCAAATACAGGATAGGTAAGTAAATCACCTATAAGAGGAGCTCACCACTAAGTTTATAATTTGCTTAGGAGGTGCTATTTATTGTAAACATTTATTAAATGCCAATAAAGTTATAATTATGTAGTACCTTTCCTCCTAATTTACATTTTTTATTGGCCTTTACACGAGGCAGTTTTTATTTTCTTTTTTTTATGACTTGAGCTTTCCTCACATAAACTAGCTTTTACAATAGACTGCCATAGACGAGGTGAAAACAATAATGGAAAGGTGGCATTCTTTTGCAGCTTTTAATCTGTTCTGTCTTCTTCTTTGCCTTTTTGTTCTAATTTGGTCGGCGCGGCTTTTGTCGTCATCTTGAATTAGATAGTTAGATCAACAGCAGCCTGATAATTTGCCATAGTGCCTACACGGCCAACTCTGAGGAGGGCCCCTGTCCATTTCTGTACCCATGTGCGTGATGAATAATTATTATGTTTGTATCCTAGTTATTTCCGAAGACTTAGGTAGGTCGCACACGGATTGTGATGCTTATGTAAAAGTTGTAAAATTTGAGCTTTCCTCACATAAACTAGCTTTTACAATAGACTGCCATAGACGAGGTGAAAACAATAATGGAAAGGTGGCATTCTTTTGCAGCCTTTAATCTGTTCTGTCTTCTTCTTTGCCTTTTTGTTCTAATTTGGTCGGCGCGGCTTTTGTCGTCATCTTCAATTAGATAGTTAGATCAACAGCAGCCTAATAATAATTTTAGTGGCTGACTAATTTACGATTGGATGCCCTCCCTACTTCAACGCTTTTAAAGCTT
>NW_007378311.1:5945-88810 GCF_000475195.1 Diaphorina citri | reverse complement strand
GAATTCTGACCTTCGGTCTTATACGTAGAACAACAAGTATCTTCATTCTACTAAAGCCAATTAAGGGAGTGAACTTTAGGTACTAGCACTAATCTTCCTAGAGTGATTAATACACTTAGTAAATTATTTTCTTGTCTGGTTTTTCTTCCTCGTTCGCCATTTTTTCAAGACGCGTAATCACGTAATAATTGGAACTAAGAAATGCACAGTATCTTGAGGAAGGTTAAAAACCGGATTAAAGATACAAGAAATAGCTGGGGTTATTATGCCAACTTTAGCTAACTTGTTTGGACGCTGCCCAGATTTTGGTTTGAAAAAGAATGTTTTATTTATTTTTTCAACGGTCAAAATCAGGAATGGCAACAAGTTGTAGGAGTTATAAACACATTAGGTACTCTGTTTCGCATCTTCCTAGCTCATCTAGAAGTGGGTTAGAATTTGTATACGTGAGTCAGTCAGTTACACAAGGGGCTGTATATATTTAGGTAGTCGCAAGTCAGCTTGCTCTATTTCCTTCTTGACTGTGAACATTTTCAATGAAAATGTCTTTTGAGGTTTCTCCCCTCATCAGGTATTTCTTAATAAGATAAGTTATAAATTTGAAAGATTTTACTGAATATTACATTAAGCTTTTCTTAGAACTAACCAGATTACCCAGTGTAGTAGGTGGTTCATGTGTTTCGGAGGACTGTGAGAGCCTCATCAGTTATTTTATAAAACTTTAGAAGATAATCCCATTACCTACATAATTAAAGTATGCATTAAGAATCACTCGTCTTATGTTGCTGCTACTGTTGTTGTTGTTATTATAACTTTAGAAGATAATCCCATTACCTACATAATTAAAGTATGCATTAAGAATCACTCGTCTTATGTTGCTGCTACTGTTGTTGTTGTTGTTGTTGTTATTAATATTGTCAGAATTAGGTAGGCACCTATATTTTTACGTAAACAAACAATGTTTAGGTAACTCAAGTAGGTACCTGCTCCAAAATATAAAGGAATTTATTTTAAATAATATAATTAAATATAAATTAAATTAAGTAGGTACTTTATAGGTATCATTATTTTCATCATTGTTATCAAAAAGCAACAGGAGGTACCTAATATTTTCAAAAAGCAATATTTCGTAATAAATAATAGGTATACCTGCTTTTCAGTTGTTATTCCAAGTACCTAAATATTACCTTCACTAGTAAGATTACCTTTTTATTAAGTTACAGAAAAAATATCTCACTCCAAAGCAGTGAATCTACAACACACTGTAAACACTAAAAATTAAAATACATATATAACTTATTTTATTAAAATTTAATTAAATAATAACTTTAAAAAAACACTACGTAATATCTGTTAGGAGCACTATCAGAAATTTCATTATACGTAAACCGTGTACCAGAATAACCAAATTGGTAATGAAATATAGTCAGGTATATGCTAAACAAGAATATTTAGAGCTCAGAGATCTAGAATCTACGTTACTAGAGTTTTGTATCGCTCTGCGCATGCGCTCTCAGCAATACTAACTTTGTTTACATTACATGTCCATGGTTCTGGAATTTTTCACAATATTTTTTTCTATACAGATACTTTTTTGTTCTTGATGTAGACTCGTAGTAGTTTCAATTCAATTCAATTCAATTCAACTCACAGGTGGTTCATGATTTTAATTAATTCAATGAGCGCCTGGAAAGAAGAAACTATAGACTACCTGCAACGTACAGTACAGATGGTTCAAGAATTCAAGATACTACTTTAGAGCTCAGAGATCTAGAATCTACGTTACTAGAGTTTTGTATCGCTCTGCGCATGCGCTCTCAGCAATACTAACTTTGTTTACATGTCCATGGTTCTGGAATTTTTCACAATATTTTTTTCTATACAGATAATTTTTTGTTCTTGATGTAGACTCGTAGTAGTTTCAATTCAATTCAACTCACAGGTGGTTCATGATTTTAATTAATTCAATGAGCGCCTGGAAAGAAGAAACTATAGACTACCTGCAACGTACAGTACAGATGGTTCAAGAATTCAAGATACTAACTCATGAATCTCAGGGATACTCAGGAAATACTAATGGTGCTATAAGCTATAAGAAAAGCCCAGATCATTGTTCAGCATGAAGTTTTGAAGTTTTTTTTTCTACATATACGTAGGTATTTATATTATGATTATTTTAATTGAATTCCCCTCGAAAGTTTTAAAACAAGAAACCCAAGGTGATTTTTCTTTCCAAGGGAACATAACACTAGTCGCAAGTCAGCTTGCTCTATTTCCTTCTTGACTGTGAACATTTTCAATGAAAATGTCTTTTGAGGTTTCTCCCCTCATCAGGTAGATAGTAGTATACTGATACTAGACACGAAACTTCAACTATGGAAATCTAATAGAAAAGGAAAGAGAGGAAAAAAATTAGCATTGATTTAGTGTGACTCAACACGGCCTCTTCAATTCTCATAATTTATTGTCAAAAGACTCAAAACAAAAGCAAGTAGATCCCTCATCAGGTAGATAGTAGTATACTGATACTAGACACGAAACTTCAACTATGGAAATCTAATAGAAAAGGAAAGAGAGAAAAAAAATTAGCATTGATTTAGTGTGACTCAACACGGCCTCTTCACTTCTCATAATTTATTGTCAAAAGACTCTAAACAAAAGCAAGTAGTCTTAGAAGAACCTCTAGTTGATAATAAGAGACTCAATTTACAGCAGAAATAGCCAACTTGGCTTCAAATAGCTTTATGTATTGTCACTGTGAACACCCCTAGACAACTTGTATTGAAAGTTGAGTATCTCTTCTTTTGTTGTATCTATTGTCTTGGAACTTGAAACAATATTTGCTTTCGATAATGTTTCATGCTCAAGTTGATAGCCTCAATGAAGCACTACGTCTACAAACTATGCGAGTAGAAGATCGTCTATTGGGACAAATTCGTCCTGTAACACTTGTAACAGTAACACAAAGGTTGCGTGAAGAGGAAGTCTGCTACTTGTGTTACAGCCAAGGTAAGTTGTATTTGTCAGTAACCTGAGCGAGGACTTGAGAAGTAATCAACATTTTCTACCCCCAATTACTGAAAATAAACGCTAAACAGTCTAAACACTTACATCATACAGCACGAACTTGCAAATTTCAAAGTATCAAGAGTTCAATTTCTAATGTATTTTCAAAGACCTTGGCACTGAAGGATAGAGTTTACTGTTTTATCTAGGTCATCTCAGTGGTTACCTATACTGATTGTGTGACTGTCCACGTGGAATTTTTGTTGACTTTTTTTATGTGGGCAGCTAGTTCAACCCTTTCAAACACTGGGGTCACATCAGACTTTTATGTAGGTAGTATCATTGTTGCTTCATTTCTTTGTATTTTTGATAAGTCAGCAACTGGTGTATCCAAACCAGCATCAGTCTCAGCCCGAAATGATTGCAGATAGAGATTTGAATATGGAGGATGCTTTCAGATTCATCTATTTAAGTTCCAGGGCAGCTAGTTCAACCCTTTCAAACACTGGGGTCACATCAGACTTTTATGTAGGTAGTATCATTGTTGCTTCATTTCTTTGTATTTTCGATAAGTCTCAGCCCGAAATGATTGCAGATAGAGATTTGAATATGGAGGATGCTTTCAGATTCATCTATTTAACTTCCATCAATACCCAATTGTACAAAGTTTAACATTGTACAATTGGTAATTGTAACATTACTAATAATTATTTAGGTAATAAAAAAAGGGGGGAATAATGAAAAATAAAGTTAAAGTAAAACTTTCAGTAGGTCCGTTCAATCAATCATCTCAAAAGAATCGTATGTAGGTATATTATTTATGAGGGAAAACCATGGATTGTATATTATATGAATTCAAATTATTTGAAGAAAATTCTGACGGATAGAAAGTGTTCAATCAGTCAGAGGAAACTCCATTGATTTTATCAAAACCTAAATTAATTTACACTCTTGTTTTCCAAATGAGAGTTGTAGATTTGCAAAGATACCTACCTAGTCAGTGTGAAGGAACTGTCACAAAGTTGAGACAAGGGTACAAATTGATTTTCTTAGTCTCCATTATCTGGCAAGCGGAATCTGAAAACTATTTATCTTCGTCATAGGAGGAAACGAAAATTCAAACAAAACGAAAATGGCAGCTGAAATTGGGGAGAACAAAGTTTCGAGATTTTGGCAATTGTACCTAACGTGGGAGATATTAGTTGATTGGAAATTCGATTTGAATAATGACTACTGACAAACTGTTTTAATTGATTATTTATCTACAACTTAAATTGGAATAAATTTATTCGAGATACGTACATATTAACGTAAACACTTTTACAGTAAATTTATTTCATTATTTTATCCCAATCCAGGGAGCGCAATAGGACTTTTGGTCCCAAGCTAACGAACAAAGTTTCGAGATTTTGGCAATTGTACCTAACGTGGGAGATATTAGTTGATTGGAAATTCGATTTGAATAATGACTACTGACAACTGTTCCAATTGATTATTTATCTACAACTTAAATTGGAATAAATTTATTCGAGATACGTACATATTGACGTAAACACTTTCACAGTAAATTTATTTCATTATTTTATCCCAATTCAGGGAGCGCAATAGGACTTTAGGTCCCAAGCTAAAGGCCTAATTCTCTAGATAGAGCACTACTTGTGCTTTTCAATCTCAGTTCGCATGTATTTAATACTGATTGTTAAGGGCAACACAGGTAGGTACTTTAGAACATCAAGAAGTACGTTCATTGGATTTTCCTTATATTCCTATAGAAAATCCAGGCAACCAGCAACAAGCAATCCGCCGCAGGTCGCTGTTGCCTGTTGCTAGGTTAGGTTGCCCCAGTGTAAAGGTACCTTAATACTGATTGTTAAGGGCAACACAGGTAGGTACTTTAGAACATCAAGAAGTACGTTCATTGGATTTTCCTTATATAGAAAATGCCTCTCTCCTACAATGCACGTTCTTAACAAGGAAATTTCTTGGGTCAAAGGCATTTTGGTGACATTTAGAGCATAATCTTTTCAAATTTCAACTTTCTATTCAGACAGAATGATGTTCTGCTTCGGTTATGGGTCGAATGTAATATTGCTGAGCTCCAGTCAGACATTTTAATATAGAAAGTGCAGTTTCCATCGGACAAAGGATTAACCTGTTTGCGTGCTCAATGAGGATAACAGCTACAGAATGATGTTCTGCTTCGGTTATGGGTCGAATGTAATATTGCTGAGCTCCAGTCAGACATTTTAATATAGAAAGTGCAGTTTCCACCGGACAAAGGATTAACCTGTTTGCGTGCTCAATGAGGATAACAGCCGACTTTTTCACATACCTCGGCTGGGATTGAACCCACGCCCTCCTGTTTACCAGGCGAGCGCCTTGACCACTACACCACCGAGGAATAATGAAAAATAAAGTTAATAAATACTAGGTACAAGGGAGAAAAGATAACAGCTGACTTTTTCATATTAACCCCCTCCTGCACAAATCTTCCTGTCATAAAATTAAAGCTATATCCTAGTTTTACTTTGACCTGAAACTAGAAACATAAAGATATTTTTAGCAGGTCATAAAGATTAGGAGTGAATTTCGCAGCACTTCCACCCGACCTCTATCTACTATGGTTTTCTCAATGTAGGTTAACTATTAACTACACAAGATTATATACTGTTATTACGGTACCTAGTACTTACCTATAACCTAAATACTCTTGATTGCTGCACTTTTATTCCTTATCGAATACAGTTGTGCACTTCCAGGAAAAGAATTTTGAGTGATCGGATTTTGCACATTCGAAAATTGAACATGTTTATTTGTTCTTCTATTTGTCTATCACATGGTATTTTCATTTCTTTTTCTATCTACCAGTGACCTATCCATATCTAGGCCTCTGGGACTGAAGTGTGTTAATATGAAACCAGTGTAGGACTAATGGATACAGAATTCGACGTTTACGTAGACAAAATTTTATCAAAGAGAGAGAGAGAGAGTGAGAGAGAGAGATGCACTCATCCTTATAAAGTTTCAATATAGTTTCAGATTACGGTCATACATCAATTAACTATTGGGTCATGATAATTATTCGACCTTATTAATTAGTGAGCATTTTCCATTAACACATTGACAGCGGACGACCGTATTCGTGGAAGCAACTTTAGAACTGTGCACTTCACATATCGTAAATCGAAATGAGTGGATAGCGATTGACAATAGCGTAGATTTTGATTTATGCTAAAGTTCATTCCTCTCCGAAGAGGAATTCAGTGCCATGGTTACAATTCTCACTATCTAAAAAAATTAGATACAAATTGATTTTAATTTTTCTATTTACTTGGAGAGTATTATTATTATGTTAAGGCGGTCTCTTAGAGAGTAACGTGTTAATAGCGTATTGGCATTTCCTGCCTTTGATGTATTGAAGAGTTCATTCCTCTCCGAAGAGGAATTCAGTGCCATGGTTACAATTCTCACTATCTAAAAAAATTAGATACAAATTGATTTTAATTTTTCCATTTACTTGGAGAGTATTATTATGTTAGAGAGTAACGTGTTAATAGCGTATTGGCATTTCCTGCCTTTGATGTATTGAAAATCTGACCAACCATAATTTCCTTTTCCAGCGCATTTTGAAAATCGTGGCTTGATAAATCTAACTTTTTTTTTTTTTTTTTTTTTTTTTTTTTTTTTTTTTTGAAGATCCTTGTGAACGCCTATAGTAAACAGACAGAGTGTAAGAATTTAAGACTAAACATTGATATAATTGATATTCTTGTTTTACCTGCTATAACATTGAAACAAATGCCTGTTTTATGAAAACTGTAGGGAAGAAGTACCTCACCAGAAAGTTGATGGTACCTTCTTACGTTTTTCGTTCGTGGAAAGTTGCAGCTTTTAATATTTAATATTGTAAAATGTTTATAATAAGAATTTATTGCATTTTCTTCACTCTTTTCCGTACTTAAAAAGTAAAAAGGGACAATAAAAAATATATTAAAAAATTATATAAAAAAGAAAATGGAAGTATGGTCGTTCTTGTTTCTTCGGTTTCTTTTATAAATTTAAAATTAAAAAAAGGCTTCTTTTCTCAAAGATCATGAAGTGGTCTTGAAAATTTCTTATTGAAAATTGAAGTCATCAAATGCTCAATTTCGCCCACAAATACACCACTCTTCTTTTCTGTTCTGCTAGTTTTACCTTCACTTTATTTTCCTTTGATTTTTTTTTTAATTTTTCCCTTTTAAATTGTTTTTGTTGAAGGAAAAGTATTGAGAGTTGTCGTGGGATGTAGTCTCATTTATTTATTTTTATTAATAATGTGGGAACATGTCTTTGAAATATTTAAATGGAAATTGGAATGAGGAACTCGAGAAAATATCATACAAAGCATAGGTACAGTGTACAGCTATCGAGCTACAATTGGATCATTTATATTTTGTTCTTTTTGAAAGTTCCTGTTTGGTGGGGAAATGTCCTTATAATGCTCAGATATGTTACTCCTCATATCAACTGTTCTATAGAGAATGGCTTTCCCTGAATTTCAAACCAAATTTGCTCAGAGAGAAACAATCAATGAAAATTAGCGACCCAAATTTTGCCAAAATAACACTGGATAAGATTCCAACAAAATTGTCACAAATGTAAAATTTTCAATTTAAATGAAAAAATAAAAAGTAAAAATGTATTGAACATTTAAAAACAGTTCCCGCTTATAAGTCCCGGAGGTCAATTATTATAATTATGAACTAATCCATATGGTCGAAATGTCAATACCGTACTCTGAAATTTATTGAAAGCTTTTATGAGAAGGCAAAAAAAAGTTCAAAAGACATCGTTCTGGGTACTTGTATTCATATTGAAAGCACTGTACTAGCAAAGAAACGCTTTAAAAGATGAAAAGGGAAAGGAACATGAAACAGAGTGTGTGTACAAAGTACAAACTGTTCTCAATATTTACCAAGCATTTTGAACTCATGTCAACAAATAGAATGCTCGACCTGGGAGGTATTGGATGGAGAAAAATTGAAAAACTGTCTTCCTATACCTAGGTATTTCCTTGAATTGAATCAACGATAGGTATATTTTATCTGTCTTGAAAAATATATGAACTGCTATTCCGCTTTCCGTGTGCGTAAATAACTGCTCAGTACAAGTAGTGCTTTATTTAGACTGTCAGCTTAGAACATGTTGTTCCATTATACTAACAGTTCATTAATTATATAACAAGATCACCAATAAAATTATATTTTGCTATCAATGTAGTTATCATCAGTAGAAAGCACTGAAATGTTAGCTAGCTCACCGATCAGTGATTTCACTCATGGTTTCCAACTTTTCAACATGAACTTAAAGATTCCTGATACATTATTTTCCATCCTGTTATAAAAGGATATATGTTCCCTCTTTTCTGTTATTATGGTTATTTTTATGGAAGTAAAAGCAAATTCCTAGAATGTTGAAAGTTTCTGAGAAAAGCAAATGCGTTCGAAAATATGTAAAAAGTAAAAATATGTTTGATATATCAGGAAAAAAGACACACGTTTCTGGAGCACTTCATCGAAGAAATATGTTTTACTTACTTCTTGGGTGATTTTCTTCCATCTTTTTCATCTTCCTCCTTTTGTCCCCATGCTTATTCCGCAATTTTTTTGTTACTCTGGAAAAGGAAGTGGTTCTATTTCTGGGACAATACAACATTTCAACACGTGCTTTTTGTGAATACATTTTGAAAAACGTGTTTCAGGAGCTAGTTTTTCATAAAGCAATAAGAAATTTATTCTTCGTTCTTGCATAACTCAGTTTGCTCATCAAGATGATGGACATAAATATTCCCATGGGTTAAAGCCTAGTAGATTTGTGAACACTGAGGAGTGAGGAGTCTAGATTTTCTTTCCGATTAAATCCAGAACTGAATAGACTGGATTTTCCGTTCACTTGGAAAAAAACTAAATTTACGAGGTGTATCGTAACAACATAACCTAAATAGCTATGTACTAAGTGATTTCACTCATGGTTTCCAACTTTTCAACATGAACTTAAAGATTCCTGATACATTATTTTCCATCCTGTTATAAAAGGATATATTTTCCATCTTTTCTGTTATTATTAGAGAATGGCTTTCCCTGAATTTCAAACCAAATTTGCTCAGAGAGAAACAATCAATGAAAATTAGCGACCCAAATTTTGCCAAAATAACACTGGATAAGATTCCAACAAAATTGTCACAAATGTAAAATTTTCAATTTAAATGAAAAAATAAAAAGTAAAAATGTATTGAACATTTAAAAACAGTTCCCGCTTAGAGAATGGCTTTCCCTGAATTTCAAACCAAATTTGCTCAGAGAGAAACAATCAATGAAAATTAGCGACCCAAATTTTGCCAAAATAATACTGCATAAGATTCCAACAAAATTGTCACAAATGTAAAATTTTCAATTTAAATGAAAAATAAAAATGTATTGAACATTTAAAAACAGTTCCCGCTCATAAGTCCCGGAGGTCAATTATTATAATTATGAACTAATCCATATGGTCGAAATGTCAATACCGTACTCTGAAATTTATTGAAAGCTTTTATGAGAAGGCATATTATAATTATGAACTAATCCATATGGTCGAAATGTCAATACCGTACTCTGAAATTTATTGAAAGCTTTTATGAGAAGGCAAAAAAAGTTCAAAAGACATCGTTCTGGGTACTTGTATTCATATTGAAAGCACTGTACTAGCAAAGAAACGCTTTAAAAGATGAAAAGGGAAAGGAACATGAAACAGAGTGTGTGTACAAACTGTTCTCAATATTTACCAAGCATTTTGAACTCATGTCAACAAATAGAATGCTCGACCTGGGAGGTATTGGATGGAGAAAAATTGAAAAACTGTCTTCCTATACCTAGGTATTTCCTTGAATTGAATCAACGATAGGTATATTTTATCTGTCTTGAAAAATATATGAACTGCTATT
This sequence comes from Diaphorina citri, assembly GCF_000475195.1. Taxonomy (NCBI): domain Eukaryota; kingdom Metazoa; phylum Arthropoda; class Insecta; order Hemiptera; family Psyllidae; genus Diaphorina; species Diaphorina citri. Next base: position 78,843 of record NW_007378311.1, on the reverse strand, counting down.
CCGCTTTCCGTGTGCGTAAATAACTGCTCAGTACAAGTAGTGCTTTATTTAGACTGTCAGCTTAGAACATGTTGTTCCATTATACTAACAGTTCATTAATGTATTCATATTGAAAGCACTGTACTAGCAAAGAAACGCTTTAAAAGATGAAAAGGGAAAGGAACATGAAACAGAGTGTGTGTACAAACTGTTCTCAATATTTACCAAGCATTTTGAACTCATGTCAACAAATAGAATGCTCGACCTGGGAGGTATTGGATGGAGAAAAATTGAAAAACTGTCTTCCTATACCTAGGTATTTCCTTGAATTGAATCAACGATAGGTATATTTTATCTGTCTTGAAAAATATATGAACTGCTATTCCGCTTTCCATGTCCGTAAATAACTGCTCAGTACAAGTAGTGCTTTATTTAGAGTCTAAATTTTAGACTGTCAGCTTAGAACATGTTGTTCCATTATACTAGCAGTTCATTACTTATATAACAAGATCACCAATAAAATTATATTTTGCTATCAATGTAGTTATCATCAGTAGAAAGCACTGAAATGTTAGCTAGCTCACCGATCAGTGATTTCACTCATGGTTTCCAACTTTTCAACATGAACTTAAAGATTCCTGATACATTATTTTCCATCCTGTTATAAAAGGATATATGTTCCCTCTTTTCTGTTATTATGGTTATTTTTATGGAAGTAAAAGCAAATTCCTAGAATGTTGAAAGTTTCTGAGAAAAGCAAATGCGTTCGAAAATATGTAAAAAGTAAAAATATGTTTGATATATCAGGAAAAAAGACACACGTTTCTGGAGCACTTCATCGAAGAAATATGTTTTACTTCTTGGGTGATTTTCTTCCATCTTTTTCATCTTCCTCCTTTTGTCCCCATTCTTACTCCGCAATTTTTTTTGTTACTCTGGAAAAGGAAGTGGTTCTATTTCTGGGACAATACAACATTTCAACACGTGCTTTTTGTGAATACATTTTGAAAAACGTGTTTCAGGAGCTAGTTTTTCATAAAGCAATATGAAATTTATTCTTCGTTCTTGCATAACTCAGTTTGCTCATCAAGAGGATGGACATAAATATTCCCATGGATTAAAGCCTAGTAGATTTGTGAACACTGAGGAGTGAGGAGTCTAGATTTTCTTACCGATTAAATCCAGAACTGAATAGACTGGATTTTCCGTTCACTTGGAAAAAAACTAAATTTACGAGGTGTATCGTAACAACATAACCTAAATAGCTAAACCCGCCAAAAAGCGGTCAAAATACCGCCAACCGCAGCACCTATTTTCACCAAACGTTTTGTGTTGCATCCTTGTCACATTTATGAACTACATACCAAATTTCTAGCTTATACCGTTCCCGAGATATTGTTAAATTGCACCGAAAACCGCCAAAAAGCGGTAAAATGCTGCCAACCGTTGCACCGGTCTTAACCAAAAGTTTCGTGTCGCATCCTTGTCACATTTGACAGCTACATACCAAATTTCAAGTCTCTAGCTCTTACCGTTCTCGAGATATTTTGTTTACATACAGACAGACAGACACACACACGGACCAATGGCTGAAACTTTGGATTTAGGCTCTAGGGACCCCAAAACGTGTTTTGAAACTAAAAACTGACCATCAAAAATTTGACCCGATTACATTACTTTCCTTCCTATAGGATAAGGAAAGTAAAAAGAAGGTAATGGAAAATGATTGAAAAAAAGGGGAGAGGCAAAAATATAGACTTCCTTTGTTCTTTCTCTCTTTCCTTATAACAATTATTGGATTCGGACTGTATGGAAAACAAATAATACCTACTAATGCACTTAAAACATTAAATAAATATATTGAATTGAATAAATCGCGGATAACGCGAAAAAACCGTGAATACCGCGAACAAACCGTGAATACCGCGAGCAAATCGCGGATACCGCGAACTAATCATCGTAACAACATAACCTAAATAGCTATGTACTTGTACGTTCTAATACCTCTCATAGGAACCTAACACTACGTAGTAAACACGAACAACCTAATCATCGTATCATTAAACTGATTTATTTTATATTGCATGTTTTCTTCTTCTTTTTTCAGTTCTCTTCAATAATGAACAAAAGGGGTAAAATTCCGCAATGAAATTACTTCTAATGGAGAGAAAACTTCGTTTAGGGTTGCTCGTAGTAACAATAGAAGACAAAAATCAGAAGAGGCTGTCTAAAAGAAGTGCTAAGATGGATAATGAGACGCTGAGTACACTTTGCCCTCATTGGGTGAGCACACAGGATCAGCTCTTCCAATATTCTCACATTTGTTTTGTCATAGCTTTCTGTGCTCCTAGAATTTACAAACCAAGCATTTTATTCTTCAGGTAAGTCGATAAATTCTAGAGATTCGTACCTGTAGGTTGTCTGAAATACCAGAAAATTAAAATAATTCCTTTTTTCTGGTATTTTGATACAATATAGGATAAATTTTGAGAGTACTTCGAGACTCCTAAATGAGATCTTAAAATCCCTAGGACAGACAATCCATGGAAACATTGAGAATTATGTAAAAATTTATTTCAAACTTATGTAAATATTTTGTTTACAACTTATATAATTTGACTAATTTGTTTACAACTTCCTGTTCACAGACTTCTACTTGCGGTAGGCTTTCTAATATCTGCATTCTGGGCCGGCGTTCACGTTTGTTTCTACGATGCTTTCGTCTGGAACATGATCCTCGCTGTAGTTAACGTTAGTCACGCTGGGGCTCTCATCAGCATTTTCCTCCCACCTGCCCTATCGATAGAACTTACCGAGCTGTACATCCGGGTGTTCAACCCGGTCAAAATCAGCAAGAAACAATTCAAAGAACTGACGAGCGAAGCTACCATTTGTAAGCTAGCACAGGGCGAATCTTACGCCATAGAGGAGCGAACTTCGGCCGATGAAAGACTGTCAATACTACTGAGAGGAAAGTAAGTATGTCACTACTTTTAGGACTGGGGGGACACCGGAGAAAAATCTCCTTGCCTTAAAGAGTTGGTGGGCAAAAGTCCTGTTCTGGTAAACCAAGTTGTGGAATTTCATCTCAATTTGTTTGAAAATAAGGACAGGGTTAGAGATCTAAGCGTTGCGTTGGGTGGTAGAGAATTCTGTAGAAATTAACGTAGTCTGGTGGTGATTACCTTCCGTTCAAGAATCCATTAGGTATTTTATATACAAAGCACCCAGACAAGGTTTCGAAGCTTCCCTGCTTTTCTTTTAATTTCGTCGCAAGAGAGTATTTTCTCCAAAAATAGGTTAAGAAACGAACAATTTACAGCTGCGGAACACAAAAGCTCTTTATCTCTGAATAGGTAAACAGTTTTTGTTCTTTCAGTGCTTTGTAAGGACGATAATTCATATGAACTATAGCACAGCATTTTCAGCTCTTGATAAAAAGAAGTGTTCATTGTTCGTCTATCCTTTCCTTCATTTTGAGCTCATCAGTGATCTAGTACCTAACCTTTGGAAGTTTTAGTTTACGAGACGGAAAGCTTTTGGGTTAGAGGTATTAACAAAATCATAGAAAAGTATAGTAGGTATACTCTTGAGTAGAATATAATTACTGCGCAAGGCTGGAATCGAAACCACGATCAAGGGTTACCAGGGGAAGCCTTTACTACTTATGCCTTGTAGGCTGGTGTGCTATTAGAAGCACAATATGTGGTAGGTACTAAGAAAAGGCTAGATAAATGCACGGACTAGTAAAGAGTAAAATAAGAATTAATATAAGTACCTATTTAACTAAGAGAGCCAAGACGACATCTCATAAAATAATTTACAGCAGAATCTCAATAGATCCTCGCCCTTGGCACAAATTCGAGCGTCTATTGTTTGAGACCTTGGTGTGTTCAATATCACATAATTAGGTACTTGTTCTTCTTACGCTATTATCTAGATGACAAGGAAGGGTCTCTTGGTAACGCGCGGATACTAAACTTCATAGTTGACTCCTATCTCAAACTCTAATTGCCTCGTGAAGGTGTACGGATGCAAATTTGTGTAGCTCCACTTTGGGTGATTACCTCTGTTTCTTTGGCCATTTTTAATAGAATACCTTGTTCATCCTGCCAAAATGAGACTGAAACCCCCTTTAACAGCATTTGAGAAACAGGGGAGAGAAACTCGGGTAAGGGTCGGATCACTAAAGACTGACCATCAAAAATTTGACCCGATTACATTACTTTCCTTCTCATAGGATAAGGAAAGTAAAAAGAAGGTAATGGAAAATGATTGTTCTTTGGCCATTTTTAATAGAATACCTTGTTCATCCTGCCAAAATGAGACTGAAACCCCCTTTAACAGCATTTGAGAAACAGGGGAGGGAAACTCGGGTAAGGGTCGGATCACTAAAAACTGACCATCAAAAATTTGACCCGATTACATTACTTTCCTTCCCATAGGATAAGGAAAGTAAAAAGAAGGTAATGGAAAATGATTGAAAAAAAGGGGAGAGGCAAAAATATAGACTTTCTTTCTCTCTTTCCTCATAACAATTATTGGATTCGGACTGTATGGAAAACAAATAATACCTACTAATGCACTTAAAATATTAAATAAATATATTGAATTGAATTGAACAAATCGCGGATATCGCGAAAAAACCGTGAATACCGCGAACAAACCGTGAATACCGGGAACAAATCGCGGATACCGCGAACAAACCGCGGATACCGCGAACAAACCATGAATACCGCGAACTAAATATTTTATGCCAGTCAAGCCACCTCAATTGTCGACTACTCGACAGATTCAGGAACTTCAGACCCGCCTATATTTTCAGCCGTTTGCAAAAAATCTGATTTGACTAATTTGTTTACAACTTCCTGTTCACAGACTTCTACTTGCGGTAGGCTTTCTAATATCTGCATTCTGGGCCGGCGTTCACGTTTGTTTCTACGATGCTTTCGTCTGGAACATGATCCTCGCTGTAGTTAACGTTAGTCACGCTGGGGCTCTCATCAGCATTTTCCTCCCACCTGCCCTATCGATAGAACTTACCGAGCTGTACATCCGGGTGTTCAACCCGGTCAAAATCAGCAAGAAACAATTCAAAGAACTGACGAGCGAAGCTACCATTTGTAAGCTAGCACAGGGCGAATCTTACGCCATAGAGGAGCGAACTTCGGCCGATGAAAGACTGTCAATACTACTGAGAGGAAAGTAAGTATGTCACTACTTTTAGGACTGGGGGGACACCGGAGAAAAATCTCCTTGCCTCAAAGAGTTGGTGGGCAAAAGTCCTGTTCTGGTAAACCAAGTTGTGGAATTTCATCTCAATTTGTTTGAAAATAAGGACAGGGTTAGAGATCTAAGCCTTGCGTTGGGTGGTAGAGAATTCTGTAGAAATTACGTAGTCTGGTGGTGATTACCTTCCGTTCAAGAATTCATTAGGTATTTTAGGTGGGCAAAAGTCCTGTTCTGGTAAACCAAGTTGTGGAATTTCATCTCAATTTGTTTGAAAATAAGGACAGGGTTAGAGATCTAAGCGTTGCGTTGGGTGGTAGAGAATTATGTAGATTTTAACGTAGTCTGGTGGTGATTACCTTCCGTTCAAGAATCCATTAGGTATTTTATATGTATACAAAGCACCCAGACAAGGTTTCGAAGCTTCCCTGCTTTTCTTTTAATTTCGTCGCAAGAGAGTATTTTCTCCAAAAATAGGTTAAGAAACGAACAATTTACAGCTGCGGAACACAAAAGCTCTTTATCTCTGAATAGGTAAACAGTTTTTGTTCTTTCAGTGCTTTGTAAGGACGATAATTCATATGAACTATAGCACAGCATTTTCAGCTCTTGATAAAAAGAAGCGTTCATTGTTCGTCTATCCTTTCCTTAATTTTGAGCTCATCAGTGATCTAGTACCTAACCTTTGGGAGCTTTAGTTTACGAGAGGGAAAGCTTTTGGGTTAGAGGTATTAACAAAATCATAGAAAAGTATAGTAGGTATACTCTTGAGTAGAATATAATTACTGCGCAGGGCTGGAATCGAAACCACGATCAAGGGTTACCAGGGGAAGCCTTTATTGTGCCTTGTGGGCTGGTGTGCTATTAGAAGCACAATATGTGGTACTAAGAAAAGGCTAGATAAATGCACGGACTAGTAGAGAGTAAAATAAGAATTAATATAAGTACTTACTTATTTAACTAAGAGAGCCAAGACGACATCTCATAAAATAATTTACAGCAGAATCTCAATAGATCCTCGCCCTTGGCAGAGATTCGAGCGTCTATTCGTGTACTGAAAACGCGGCACGTATGTTTGTGGTTTACTTTAACGGACGACCCGCTTGTTACCATCATTATAGGTTGAATTTGTTTTTCCTGCCTGAGTTAATACATTTTATGCTGATTTGGAGAGTGATTTGGCTAAGCCAGTAAAGATAGACTATCGCTTTTTGCTCGTTCAATGATATTGCTATTTGCTTTAGGTACGTTTACTTTGACTATGTACAGATATTAAAGGATGACATTGCAGAAAGTGACCTATAACTTAAAGTGTAGAACCGAGGGGAAGACATTATCGTGGTCATTAGTCCAACTTGAGATGTGACTAGGCAGTCTTACACCACTTAATCGAATCAGGCTGTAGTTACGTTTGATCAGATTTCTAGTCTTACGACCCAATCAAATTTGACCAACTTGTAACTTTACAAAGTCCATTTGTATAAATTATAAGTATTTTCTTTATTTAGGTTTTTTTTTATTCAATTTTTTAAATTATCATAATTATTTTTGTTGGGCTGTAGCTCCACTTTGGGTGATTACCTCTGTTTCTTTGGCCATTTTTAATAGAATACCTTGTTCATCCTGCCAAAATGAGACTGAAACCTCCTTTAACAGCATTTGATAAATAGGGGAGGGAAACTCGGGTAAGGGTCGGATCTACAGTCTCATGTTAAAGTATTTGTCTCTGAGAATGATCGGAGTCTATGTCGGAACAGACTTGGAGAATTGTCAGAGTTAAACAAATGCTTCAAGCAAAGTTACCGTCCATCTGGTTGCAAAAATTCATCAAATTTTGGGACTAAATGAACAACCTAGGACTAGCGCGTTAAAGAAGGAAACTTGATAAATACCTAGGTAGTTTAAAATTTTGTCCTAGGTAGCTTAAAATAGAGCCCAATACAAAAGAAAAAGGTGCACAGATATTTTTCATAGGCTAACCAATTTTTAGTCCGTCCTTCCTTTATTATTACAATAGTAATAAAAATCTGGTGTGAATATCACACGAATTTCCTTATCCTATTGAATGATGCTTATTTGAGTGTTTTTTTACCCTAAATTTTACAATATCTCTAACCGTTTTGTTGCTATAGCTGAAAACCGCCAAAAAACGGTCAAAATCTGTCCAAAAGCGGTCAAAATACCGCCAAGCGCAGCAACCATCTCAACCAAACGTTTCGTGTCGCATCCTTGTCACATTTGACAGCTACATACAAAATTTCAAGTCTCTAGCTCTTACCGTTCTCGAGATATTTTGCCGCGAACAAACCGCGAATACCGCGAACAAACCGCGGATACCGCGAACAAACCGCGGATACCGCGAACAAACCGCGGACACCGCGATCAAACCGCGGACACCGCGAACAAAACGCAGATAGCGCGAAAAAACCGCGGATACCGCGAACAAACCGCGGATATCGCGAACAAACCGTAGACACCGCGGATATCGCGAACAAACCAACCGCGAACAAACTGCGGACACAGCGATCTCACTATGAAGAAATTGAAAATACCGCGAACAATGCGCGGATACCGCGAAAAAACGGCGGATACCGCGAACAAACCGCGGATACCGCGAGCAAACCGCGGACACCGCGATCAAACCGCGGACACCGCGAACAAAACCCAGATAGCGCGAAAAAACCGCGGGTACCGCGAACAAACCGCGGATATCGCGAACAAACCGTAGATACCGCGGATATCGCGAACAAACCAACCGCGAACAAACTGCGGACACAGCGATCTCACTATGAAGAAATTGAAAAAAGATCTAACCACAGTGGAATCAATGAGAACCTTCTACTTTGGAGGTTGAAGGAGAATTGGAGAAATGAGGTCCATGGTCAAAATATAGGAGAAACCTCCCCTCAACCCCCTACATTTCCCCTGATCCCGTGCTTTAGTTTTGGTAGTAGGGGGTCAAGAGGAGGTTTCTTTATACCTAGATTTTTGTCAGAGCTCATTCTCTCTTCTGATTTCAGATTGGAAGGTTGTCTGCTCCTGCTCCCTCTCTGAGATGTCTCTAAATAACCAAATATTTCAACATGGTTAAAAATAAGAAAAAAAAAACAATGAATGATTCAACACCTAAGTCAGTCAGTCAATAAAATAAACAAACCACAAACACAAACTATATACCAAATTTCAAGTCTTTAGCTTATACCGTTCCCGAGATATTGTTAAATTACACCGAAAACCGCCAAAAAGCGGTAAAATGCCGCCAAGCGTTGCACCGGTTTTAACCAAAAGTTTCGTGTCGCATCCTTATCACATTTGAAAGATACATACCAAATTTCAAGTCTCGAGCTCTTACCGTTCTCGAGATATTTTGTTTACAGACAGACACACGGACACACAGACTAGGGACCTCAAACGTGTTTTGACACTAAAAACTGACCATCGAAAATTTGACCCGATTACATTACTTTCCTTCCTATAGGTATAGGATAAGGAAAGTAAAAAGGTATAGTGGACGGGCTATTGTATTCGCTTCGGTGTCGTCTGTCTGTCTGTCACTCTGTCTGTTCCCATAGAAGGACTTATCCAAACCTGGTCGACCTATATATTAATTTAAAGGTCTTTTTATATACCAGGAACACGAAAATGGTGGTGCAAATTTTGTTAAGAAAACCATAAAACCAAAAAAACTGGTTTTTGGGGGATTTTTTTCACATTTTCTCACACAAATGAGCTCTGATCTCGAAATTTGTCGCGACGACCTATGAACTCAAAGCGAGAAAAGATCTGCATTACGTTTGCCCCTTCCAATTTGTGGACTCTCCGGAATATATGTCATGCCAAAACAGTAGTGATGAGCTATACCAGGTAACTAAATGCAAATATGGGTACTAGATATTGCATAGCTATTCTGAACAAAGAAATGATTTCCGCCGAGCGCCGTTGGATATTTTAACCCATGCATACCTGTTTGAATATACCTACTGAAAACAACGCGGCACGTATGTTTGTGGTTTACTTTAACGGACGACCCGCTTGTTACCATCATTATAGGTTGAATTTGTTTTTCTTGCCTCAGTTAATACATTTTATGCTGATTTGGAGAGTGATTTGGCTAAGCCAGTAAAGATAGACCATCGCTTTTTGCTCGTTCAATGATATTGCTATTTGTTTTAGGTACGTTTACTTTGACTATGTACAGATATTAAAGGATGACATTGCAGAAAGTGACCTATAATTTTAAGAGTAGAACCGAGGGGAAGACATTATCTTGGCCATTAGTCCAACTTAAGACGTGACTAGGCAGTCAGGCTGTAGTTACGTTTGATCAGATTTCTAGTCGTTACCTATATTTATTTACATGGCTTAAGACGTGACTAGGCAGTCAGGCTGTAGTTACGTTTGATCAGATTTCTAGTCGTACGACCCAATCAAATTTGACCAACTTGTAACTTTACAAAGTCCATTTGTATAGATTATAAGTATTTTCTTTATTTAGGTTTTTTTTTTTATTCAATTTTTTAAATTATCATAATTATTTTTGTTGGGTGTTTCTCACATTTTTTCTAACCATTGGTGTTGTTCGTCTTTTTCCAGAATGACTGTCACATGTAATGACACACATCTGCATTACGTTTGCCCCTTCCAATTTGTGGACTCTCCGGAATATATGTCATGCCAAAACAGTAGTGATGAGCTATACCAGGTAACCAAATAAAAATATTGGTACTAGATACTGTACAGCTATTCTGAAAAAAGAAATGGTTTCCGCCGAGCGCCGTTGGATATTTAACCCATGCATATCTATTTGAGTATACAATTGTGCACATTGCATACTCATAAAGTTTGTAGGCGATTATAAAAATTGGGCGTTTAACTTTCCTTATTTTTCCTACAAAAGATTATTAAAAGTACCTAGCTAATTATAAATAAAAAATGTTTACTAGGTGCCCTAAATCAATTAAATTTATAGGTACTCAGCATAATCATAACTTTTTAGGTCATTAAGAACTTTTATTGAATGCTCTTGTTTCATTACCAAGAGTACATAGAGGTATTCAATAAAATTCTTAAAAGTACCTAATGACTTTCCTTATCTTTCCTACAAAAGATTATTAAAAGTAACTAATTATAAATAAAAATGTTTACCAGGTGCCCTAAATCAATTAAATTTATAGGTACTCAGCATAATTATAACTTTTTAGGTCATTAAGAACTTTTATTGAATGCTCTTGTTTCGATACCAAGAGTAGGTATTCAATAAAATTCTTAAAAGTAATGATAATAATTTAAACTTTACTTTGTTTTCAGGTGTCAATAACTGCAGAGGAGGACTGTTTGTATTTGTGCTGGTCCAGAATTAGTTTAGATAGGTTACTCAGACATCGACCTATGTTGAAGAGTGTGTTTAATTCGTTAATTGGTAAGTATGAACAAAAGACAAGGAGGAAGAAAAAAAAAAGTTCCTAGATGTTGGTTGGTTCAGAAAAATAAATCAGAAATGTTCAGAAAAATAAATCCGATATCTTTAATTTATATTTTTAGGACGTTACTCAGACATCGACCTATGTTGAAGAGTGTGTTTAATTCGTTAATTGGTAAGTATGAACAAAAGACAAGGAGGAAGAAAAAAAAAGTTCCTAGATGTTGGTTGGTTTAGAAAAATAAATCAGAAATGTTCAGAAAAATAAATCCGATATCTTTAATTTATATTTTTAGGAATATATTCCAAAGCCAAATCCGACATAAAAGAGTTAGTGACATAATTTATATTTTGAGTACGAAGTTCGTATCTCAATTTTCTGAGATTTCCTTTATAGTAGGAAGGACTGGGGGGAATCAAAATAATTCAGTAAGGCGGCCTGGCCTCATCTCTTTCTCCTCAAGGTTTTCCTTTATGGAACCTTTATTTCCACTTTTAAGTATTTGCTACGGAGTCGATTTCCGAGTACGAAGTTCGTATCTCAATTTTCTGAGATTTCCTTTATAGTAGGAAGGACTGGGGGGAATCAAAATAATTCAGTAAGGCGGCCTCATCTCTTTCTCCTCAAGGTTTTCCTTTATGGAACCTTTATTTCCACTTTTAGTATTTGCTGCGGAGTCGATTTCTTCGCGAAATAAAAAAAAGGTAACTTTTATTTACCCTTTCTATTCTCTTTTCAGGCAAAGATATTACTCAGAAGTTATACTCTCTGAACGAGCTCATATCCACCAACGCTCAGAACAAGGACGAGCCTTGGCGTCATAAAATGAACCGGAGTGTGAGTGTGGATGCCGTGAACACATCTTCCAGAGGTCAGGTCAGATCGAGTAACTGGCGGTCCACGCATAGCTCGATGAAGAAAAATCTTTCCAACATATCACAAAGTAAGTAGCAAATTCAATTAACCAATAAAACACAAAGTCTGTCTGAGGGATGTTAAACAGGGAGTAGACCAGCTAAGTCTGGCTGGGAGATGTTAAACAGGGAGTAGATCAGCTCGTCCACGCATAGCTCGATGAAGAAAAATCTTTCCAACATATCACAAAGTAAGTAGCAAAGTCAATTAACCAATAAAACACAAAGTCTGCCTGAGGGATGTTAAACAGGGAGTAGACCAGCTAAGTCTGGCTGGGAGATGTTAAACAGGGAGTAGACCAGCTAAGTCTGGCTGGGAGATGTTAAACAGGGAGTAAACCAGCTAAGTCTAGCTGGGGGATGTTAAACAGGGAGTAGACCAGCTCAGTCTGGCTGGGAGATGTTAAACAGGGAGTAAACCAGCTAAGTCTGGCTGGGAGATATTAAACAGGGAGTAAACCAGCTAAGTCTGGCTGGGGGATGTTAAACAGGGAGTAAACCAGCTAAGTCTAGCTGGGGGATGTTAAACAGGGAGTAGACCAGCTCAGTCTGGCTGGGAGATGTTAAACAGGGAGTAAACCAGCTAAGTCTGGCTGGGAGATGTTAAACAGGGAGTAAACCAGCTAAGTCTAGCTGGGGGATGTTAAACAGCCAGTAGACCAGCTTAGTCTGGCTGGGGGACTTAAAACAGGAAGGACATCAGCCTTATGCTAAAGAAATAGCAAATCCAGCTCAGTCTGGCTGGGGGACTTTAAACAGGAAGGACATCAGCCTTAAATTTCCCTTGCTAAAGAAATAGCAAAGGTTGAGTGAGTGCGAGGGGCATCCACTCGTGAAACTTTCGAAGCCAAAACTAAATGTCATCCGAAAGCAATCACCTTACTATCCGAGGGCTGATTGAGAGGCTGACGAAAAACGCCGACCCCATCTGAACACAATAAAAGGCGAGGAAAAAGAAGAAGATTTATTTGTTCTTTGTAAAAATCTATAAAAGGCGAGGAAAAAGAAGAAGATTTATTTGTTCTTTGGAAAAATCCCAAGTCACATTGTCGTATTTCTTTCACAGACCACTCTCCAGTGAGGACGAGCCATCAACAGTGCTGGGTTCCGATTGTGGCCAACCAGTTCCCGGCTGTGTCTCCTTTCACCATAGTTGAGGAAGAAACCCCTCTGGACTCTATCACATCTCAGGAACCATCCACATCCAAATGTGTTCACTCGAGGACCTCTTCACTAAAATCTACTCAGCTTTCCGGGAACTATACGGTGGATCGCAGCGACCTTCCATCAAGTTCGCAAGTTACCCTATTTCCCGTCATGGTTCCGTTGTTGGCCGCGCCAACATTTCCAGGAACCGTTACTACAAAACGGCAACGCGAAGTGAAATTCGATGAGACGATTCTGTGACACAAGGAGTCCTGTTCGAAATGAACAGACTGGTTTTTTGTTGCTTCTGTTTTTATTCCGCCGTTTTTCATTATTTTACCCATTTGTAATACATTGTAATATTTGGAAAATAATAATAATTTAAAACACTAAAACTGACTGATTTAATGGTTTGTAGGACCCACATCGACATTGGCTGGTTTTAGAATTTAAGCTCTATCTCGTATCTGATTGCAAACGACATTGCACTAATCAGATACGAAATCTTCTTTGATTTTAAATTAGCAAAATATTGATTGTGGTCCCTGGACAAAGTATCTCAATATCCCATACCTCCATTCAGACAAAACTATTGAATGTACATTTCTGGGAATTTGAAATGGTCAACGCATAGTACAGCGTTCCCAACTTCATCGAGCTGTCCTCAATATTACAATATTTTTACACATTGAAACTTCCAGCTTGTACCTATATTTATTTGCATGGAGGTAATTTTTATGGGTAAAATTTTGTGTGATGGTCACACCAAATATTTATTACTACCGTATAACATGATGGATATCAGGGCACCTTTTGCTTCATTCGAAAATTTATCTTATTCACATTAACTTTTGGTTATTTATATTATTGTTTGAAACCATCACATTGCTCATTTTAAACGTTATGTTTTGTGGTTATGGCTCACAGCACAATTTTCATTATTTCCGCTTTTCCGCATTTCAAATACTCGTTCACTATACATATACAAAGTAGGTTGTGCTCTATGTCCGGTGTGATCCATAAATGGATCACACCAGAAATTACCCAAATTGGGCCTCCGGACCTAGCGCTAATTCGTGTTCTCATGCTTCGTACACAATGTGGACTACCCAAGTAACCAAGCAATCTTTCTGAATAGCAAATCTTTTACATTACTTTCCCTCCTATAGGATAAGGAAAGTAAAACTAATTTTAATTACTTTTTTTCCCATAGGATAAGGAAAGTAAAAAAACAATACACACTGAACAAACAAAATAGTTCATATTCTTTACAATTGTAGGAGGTATTGATTAATAGGTTATTTTTCCCAACAGTAGTTCATACAAATTAGTGAATTTCTATTATGTTTTTGCTGCATTTTCAATCATTTTTCCCCTTTATCAACCTAAATAATTATTTTCGTTTCAAATGTAAATTAGAAGATGTTTTCAATTTCTTATCCACATGAAAAAAAAAGTTCGCCCCGAGCGGGACTCGAGCCCACGTTTACATGGCAGGCGCCCTACCCTCCAAGCTGACTATGCTGGCTCTAAGGTCTTAAAAAAGTTTGATAGAGGGAACTGTAACTGCTAAGGACTTATCGTCCCGAAATCGAAGAGAGAAGGAAGACAGGATAGAAGAAAGCCAGCCGTTCCGATAACGAACCTTATCCCTTCAGGATAAAATTTTACCTCACCCACCCTGAGTGAGTCCACGAAAAGTCAGTAGAACCCGATTACCCAGATGATCATCCATCTCAATACTAACCAAGCGCAACGTTACTCAACTTCCGTGATCTTTGGGGCATTGGTGCTATGGTCACTGACTAAACTTGTTTAACGAAAATGAAAACATGCTTTTTTACAAACAGAATTTTCGTATGTTTATTACAAGGAAAGCAAATAAACAAAACAAAAATAAAAATGAAAAAGTCAGTAGAACCCGATTACCCAGATGATCATCCATCTCAATACTAACCAAGCGCAACGTTACTCAACTTCCGTGATCTTTGGGGAATTGGTGCTATGGTCACTGACTAAACTTGTCTTAACGTAAATGAAAACATGCTTTTTTTACAAACAGAATTTTCGTATGTTTATTACAAGGAAAGCAAATAAACAAAACAAAAATAAAAATGGGAAAGAGAGACGAAGAACAAAAAACAGAGGACAACTTAAAAATCATAATCGAAGGTTTTCATAGAAGGGTCCTTTTTAGGTAAAACGGCTTTTCTGATAAATCATAATAAATTGCGTCATTGCTATTAGGTAGGTACCAATATGGTGAAAAACGAAAGAAGAATGGGAAAGAGAGACGAAGAACAAAAAACAGAGGACAACTTAAAAATCATAATCGAAGGTTTTCATAGAAGGGTCCTTTTTAGGTAAAAGGCTTTTCTGATAAATCATAATAAATTGCATCATTCTTATTAGGTAGGTACCAATATGGTGAAAAAGGAAAGAAGAAAAGACGAGTTATTTTTTCACTGTAACAACAGAGGTCTTATCGTTCCGAAATCGCAGAAATAAGGAGGACAGGATAGGAGAAAGCCAGCCATTCAGAGAAAGAACCTTACAAGATAAAGTCCGCCCCGGGAGGGAATCGAACCCACGACCTAGACCCTCCCAGCTAACTAGAATGGCTAGAATAGTTTTTCTGATGGGTCATATTGTTAAAAATCTGATTTAAAAGATATCTCATATTAGGATTTCCATTAAAAAAGAAAAAATCCCAATAGGTACTTTTCAGGAAGCTGGGGGAGTTTGGGCACGTCTGCAAATTTGACGAGAGAGAAATGTGCAGGTTTAGGGCTATGCAACCTATTTATCTAACCTATGATGTAATTGATGTCAAATAAAACATTGCCCACTTAATTACAATTTTATTACAAATTAAAAGAGAGCAAAAAAAAAAAGTAAAATTTAGAAAGAGAGGGGGGATGTAATCCCGCAAAATTTTGATAGACTTTGATTTTGAAAATAAAATTATTACCTATTTATTTTTTTATTTTTCAAGTAAAATTGAGAAAGAGAGGAGAAATGTACGCCCCGAAATGTTAATAATTTTCAATTTGATTTTGATATTAAAATTATAATCCGCCCCGGGCGGGAATCGAACCCGCGGCCTAGCGCTTACAAGGCAGACGCACTACCAACTAAGCTAACTAGGCTGGCAAGACGAGTTATTTTTTCACTGTAACAACAGAGGTCTTATCGTTCCGAAATCGCAGAGATAAGGAGGACAGGATAGGAGAAAGCCAGCCATTCAGAGAAAGAACCTTACAAGATAAAGTCCGCCCCGGGAGGGAATCGAACCCACGACATAGACCCTACCAGCTAACTAGAATGGTTAGAATAGTTTTTCTGATGGGTCATATTGTTAAAAATCTGATTTAAAAGATATCACATATTAGGATTTCCATTAAAAAAGAAAAAAATCCCAATAGGTACTTTTCAGTGGAAATCAAAAACTTCAAAGCTATTTTACTCAAAACTCAAGTTTCGTCTTTAAGTTTAAGACCCTTCTTCAATGAAAACCCCTTAAAGTTAAAAAGAATCTACCTAAAAAAATAAAAATCTGACATACACAGTTGAGATATAGAAAATCCGTCCCTGCACTTGAATGAAAGTCTCCATAATATACGTAAAAGGGCAACAAGTTGAAGAGACGAGCAATAATAAATATGATGATTGAGTAAATGAAAGACTTGTAATACTGTGATACCCACAAAGTTGTGAGAAATCTCTCTGCTTTACCACAAAGATACCATGATTTGATTTTGATTGATTTTTAATTTTATTGTGTTTTGATCAGTTAGTTTCATCTGAAGTATTTTGACACATTAACAAAGATTGGAATCTCCAGCTGCAAAGCTGTTATGATCAACTTTTGTACTTTTTATTAATCTCAGAAATTCCAGAACTAAGTATTTTCCTTAATCCATGAAATAAGAAATGCCCAAGAAGGGAGTTTTAGACTTATACAAGAATATAAACGAAGGATTAGACTTGATAGAAGAAACTGTCTAAGTACAGTAAGAAGTGAAAGGTTTCATGTAAAAGGGCCTATGTGTAAGAAAACATGATTCTGGGATAAATTTCCACATCACTGTAATAAAATGTCTCTCCTGAAAAGTAGCAAAAATCACATAGGCCGTTCTTCTTGGGAACGATTCAACTGCTGAGGTGTTATCATCTAAAAATCAAAGAGAGGAGGAAAGTATAGGATAAAGCCAGTCATTAAAATAACAGACAATACACCTGTTAAGGATTAAGTTTGTCCAGATGGAAATTAAACCTACTACGTAGCACTTAAAGGCAGCCTACCCTCCAAGCTAACTAGACTAAAAGGGCAGTTACGAAGAACAATCACTCAAAGGAAACGGTTTTCGTGTCTTAAAATAAAAACAAAACTAAAATTAGGGTAAAAAAAAGGATTACGAGCTAACAGAGAATGTCCAAGACCAAAATCAGAGTTTGAATTTGGTTTAACTCTTGTTAGATCTGGTTGGTCAACCCCTTAAAGTTAAAAAAAAAAAAAAAATCTACCTAAAAAATAAAAATCTGACATACACAGTTGAGATAGAGAAAATCCGTCCCTTCACTTGAATGAAAGTCTCCATAATATACGTAAAAGGGCAGTTACGAAGAACAATCACTCAAAGGAAACGGTTTTCATGTCTTAAAATAAAAACAAAACTAAAATTAGGGTAAAAAAAAGGATTACGAGCTAACAGAGAATGCCCAAGACCAAAATCAGAGTTTGAATTTGGTTTAACTCTTGTAAAATTTGGTTGGTCAATTTCAGACTTTTTGGCCCAATCAGATTTCTCATCACAAGAGTTAAAGTTAACTTTTGGATTAAGCAAATCTAATTTGTCGATTTCAGACTTTTTGGTTTGGTTGGTCAATTTCAGACTTTTTGGCCCAATCAGATTTCTCATCACAAGAGTTAAAGTTAACTTTTGGATTAAGCAAATCTAATTGGTCGATTTCAGACTTTTCACCCAATCAAATTGCTCAAAAGTTAACCAAGTTCAAACTCATACTGAGGTCCTGGTCATAGGTAGATACAAAGATAAAAGTTTTATATGACTTCAAATATTATTGAGCTGGCTATTAAGGGAAAAAGTTAGGTAAGATCCATTCCAGTTCTTACTACCAGATCACAAAGTGATTAAATTTTTCGTCCATTAGACGAATTCAGTAATGGAGTCCAACTTTATTTTATTATTTTTTTCACAATGTAGGTAATGTAGGTATCTTCTTAAAAATAAATAAATGAGAATAGTAATAATAATTTTATCATGATTGAAAGGTGTTGTGTTTATGTCTTTTGTTTACAGTTTGTCAACACACATCAGAATCAACATAAGAGATACCTGTAAAAAGTTTTTATTGAAAAACAGGATTGAAGAAGAAAATAATATGTAATAGGTAGATAGGTACCTACAGATGTAGGTAATAATAAAATAAAATCATGATCGTGGAGAAACTAAAGATTCAGAAGAAAAAAAAGGGGGGTTTAAAGCTACACTAGGAAGAAGGGATAAGTGTCAAACAAAAAAGAAGGTAATGGAAAATGATTGAAAAAAAGGGGAGAGGAAAAAAAAATAATAAAAAAAAGTATTTTTCCTGAATTTTCCTTGAGATCTCTTTCACCGTTCTGGACTGGCAAAATAATAATAATAGTGCTTATTTATACTGCTCGCATAGGACTGAAAAGTCCCTTTACTCCAGCAGTAGGCTACTACCATTATTGTGGTCAAATTCTCAAATTATATTGAGGATAAAATTCCATACCTCGGCTGGGATTGAACCCGCGCCTTCCTGTTTACCAGGCGAGCGCCTTGACCACTACACCACCGAGGCAGGTTTATAGACTTTTTTCTCTCTTTCCTCATAATAATTATTGGATTCGGACTGTATAGAAACAAATAATACTAATGCACTTCTGTACTTGTTTTCCATCGAGACTTCATTGAAACTACTGACAAGATAATACTACTCAGTCCCACGTTGGCAGTCTGAATAAAGTATTCGAAACAAAGTACAAGGACATTTGTGTCGGTCGAAAAAAAAAAAAATCGTGTCGGGTGTAGTGGGAACACTCTCAATTAAATTACATTGTGCCTACAAGACACTCGGAAAAAAATCGGATGAAACTCACGACCAGTGGGAGCGGGCCTTATTTCCACAGCTTCTTGCTCCTAAACATCACCTATACTTCAACTGATTAGACTTTATCATAGACACTCGTTGCTGTGTTGAAAGCCCCAGAAGAGGTTGTATAGTAGAACACGACAACGATTATCCACGATAAAGTACAGTAGAACGTCGATTATTTCAACTCCAAAATCCATTGTTTTTTTTCTATCTTTCAAGGGATAATCCTATCTTATGAGAGGGAAATATCATAGGATCATTTCAACCTCGATCATTTCAACTACCCCCGGTCCAATTAGTTGAAATAATCGAGGTTCTACTGTAAGTCTAATATACTGTCCGTTGCTAATGAACGCTCAACAATATGCAAGATTTATTCTCACACCCTTTCCCTTTCATTACTCCCAAGTCCCACACCTTTCACTCCCACAGGGGGTCATCACAGGCGACACACACAGTACACAATGGGCACAACGGCCGTGATCGTCAATATAATGGGCAGCAGGAGCTGGTTCTCGTACGTGTAAGGGTTCGGGGTTCGAGGCCCGCTCGGTCGCCGTTTGGTGGAGGAGTGCTTGTGCACTTCCTCACTCACGTCCTCGTCTTCAAGCTCAAGCTGGGGGAGTTTGGGCACGTCTGCAAATTTGACGAGAGAGAAATGTGCAGGTTTAGGGCTATGCAACCTATTTATCTACCCTATGATGTAATTGATGTCAAATAAAACATTGCCCACTTAATTACAATTTTATTACAAATTAAAAGAGCAAAAAAAAGTAAAATTTAGAAAGAGAGGGGGGATGTAATCCCGTAAAATTTTGATAGACTTTGATTTTGAAAATAAAATTATTACCTATTTATTTTTCAAGTAAAATTGAGAAAGAGAGGAGAAATGTACGCCCCGAAATGTTAAT
This sequence comes from Diaphorina citri, assembly GCF_000475195.1. NCBI lineage: Eukaryota > Metazoa > Arthropoda > Insecta > Hemiptera > Psyllidae > Diaphorina > Diaphorina citri. Next base: position 59,100 of record NW_007378311.1, on the reverse strand, counting down.
AATTTTCAATTTGATTTTGATATTAAAATTATTTAGAAAAAAAAAAACGCGAACAAACCTCGGATACCGTGGAAAGCGCGAACAAACCGTGAATACCGCGAACAATTTGCGGATACCGCGAACAATTCGCGGATAGCGCGAAAAAACCGCGATCAAACCGCGGATACCGCGAACAAAACGCGGATATCGCGAATAGACCGCGGATATCGCGAATAGACCGCGGATACCGCGAATAGACCGCGGATACCGCGAATAGACCGCGGATAGACCGCGGATACCGCGAATAGACCGCGGATACCGCGAACAAACTGCGGACACAGCGATCTCACTATGAAGAAATTGAAAAAAAGATCTAACCACAGTGGAATCAATGAGAACCTTCTACTTTGGAAGTTGAAGGAGAAATGAGGTCCATGGTCAAAATATAGGAGAAACCTTTACAAACCAAGCATTTTATTCTTCAGGTAAGTCGATAAATTCTAGAGATTCGTACCTGTAGGTTGTCTGAAATACCAGAAAATTAAAATAATTCCTTTTTTCTGGTATTTTGATACAATATAGGATAAATTTTGAGAGTACTTCGAGACTCCTAAATGAGATCTTAAAATCCCTAGGACAGACAATCCATGGAAACATTGAGAATTATGTAAAAATTTATTTCAAACTTATGTAAATATTTTGTTTACAACTTACATCGAACAAACTGCGGACACAGCGATCTCACTATGAAGAAATTGAAAAAAAGATCTAACCACAGTGGAATCAATGAGAACCTTCTACTTTGCAAGTTGAAGGAGAAATGAGGTCCATGGTCAAAATATAGGAGAAACCTCCTCTCAACCCCCTACATTTCCCCTGATCCCCTGCTTTAGTTTTGGTAGTAGGGGGTCAACAGGAGGTTTCTTTATACCTAGATTTTTGTCAGAGCTCATTCTCTCTTCTGATTTCAGATTGGAAGGTTGTCTGCTCCTGCTCCCTCTCTGAGAAGTCTCTAAATAACCAAATATTTCAACATGGTTAAAAATAAGGAAAAAAAATAAAACAATGAATGATTCAACACCTAAGTCAGTCAGTCAATAAAATAAACAACACAAACTACATTTGTTTTGTGGTTATGGCTCACAGCACAATTTTCATTATTTCCGCTTTTCCGCATTTCAAATACTCGTTCACTATACATATACAAAGTATGATATTCTATTTGTGTATGTTCATTTGTAATCTCGCTCAAAATTAGAAGGCAATATTCTCCAGCTTGCTGTATTCATATCTTTTCCCCTTCTCTTACACTAAACAGTACTTCCTCCTATGTGTTGTGTCTCATACCGCACGTCATTTTATTTTATGTTCCACAGTTGGCAATCATAATTTTGTAAATACTTATTTTATATTTAATTATACCTACGTATAAACATGAGACTTTGATATAAAACGAACTGGCAAAGAACAATAATGATAAAAAGTATTGAACTTATGTGGATTTAATTTGACATTTTTTTTTATTTAAAGGAAAGAAAAAAAAATATATGTGATAATAATAGGTAATAATAAACAATAGAACTTTCGTAACTAAAAAAAGCCCTTAAAATCGTTCGTTACAAATCCCAATGTAGAAATATGTCTACCCAACTTTCCCTAACATTTGGGTGTTCTTAAGTCAATGAGACTTTGATATAAAACGAACTGGCAAAGAACAATAATGATAAAAAGTATTGAACTTATGTGGATTTAATTTGACATTTTTTTTTTTTTTATTTAAAGGAAAGAAAAAAAAAATATATGTGATAATAATAGGTAATAATAAACAATACAACTTTCGTAACTAAAAAAAGCCCTTAAAATCGTTCGTTACAAATCCCAATGTAGAAATATGTCTACCCAACTTTCCCTAACATTTGGGTGTTCTTAAGTCACAGTTCCGTTACAACCTCTGTCTTAAATGTGTCAAAATTTCATAGACCGCCATTGGAAAATTCTACCACAAAAATAATGCCTATCATTTTTATTTAATTTGGTTTGTTTTTTATAAAATTGGGTCCCTTTTAATTATTATTACCTAGGTATTAGGTATAAGGAAATTACTTCCTACATGTTAAGTCACAGTTCCGTTACAACCTCTGTCTTAAATGTGTCAAAATTTCATAGACCGCCATTGGAAAATTCTACCACAAAAATAATACCTATCATTTTTATTTAATTTGGTTTGTTTTTATAAAATTGGGTCCTTTTTAATTATTATTACCTATTAGGTATAAGGAAATTACTTCCTATCTACAGAGTGAGTCAAATCAAACCGGAAACTTCTATTGAAAAACGAAATCAGCCTCAGATCTTTTTATCCCTCCCTCCTTACTTTGATTTTTATTTAGATGGACTGATTGGTAATCTAGTGATAGCTAGATTACCAATCAGACGAAACTTTCACAATAGCTACTATGCTAAACTTACTCTAGTTCCAAATAAATTTAAAAAAATGGGGGGTGGGGGGAATAGAAAGTAGATAGAAATCTAATAAAAGTCTCCGGTTTCTTTGAACCACCTGGTACAATATTATTATTTATACCTATATTTTATATCTGTTTATTATAATTATTCAAATTAAATACAGTTATATTGAACATGTTTACTTTGTTAATTTCTGTTACGATGAATATTTGCATCCATTTTCTTCTTTCGCTTTCGTGAAGAAATTGGCACCTATTCTTTTTGCTACAAAAAGTTCAAATGGATAAAGGGTTAATATTTTTCTTCTTTTTTCTTAGTGAAAACTGTTTGATTAAAACTTGCTAATTTTCTTTTCTTTTTTTACTTCGTTTCGTTTTTGATTCTAAATCCAAAATACAATCACTCTTTTGAAGATTTGAAGGGGGTAACTAAATTTTAAATAAACAATAATAATTAATTAATTTGTGAGTTTTCTGAAATAAATATGATCTACAGTTTTTTAAGTATACGTCAATATAATCAGATTTGTTGTGTGAGTGATGCTACTTATCTTTTTTTTTATTCTATTTATGTCTGTAGGTATATTAAATGTTTTTCGTAAAATAAATGTTAGTCTGCCAAAAGTCTTACGGAGAAGTAAAGTAATACTTTTTTAAGTACCTACAAACCACACAGCATTCGTAGCGTCTTAGAAAGATGCATACATTGAAACAACACGGAAGAATGTATTGTTAATAAAATAAAGTAATACATGACCGACATTGGTAGAATTCTTAGAATGATTTCATCATCAGTCTATCTCATAATTTTGTAAAGTAACATTACAATCCATATTAACATAATTATTAACTATTCAATGTGTGATTCTAAATAAAAAGTAAAATGAAACTTTGCGCTTACGAGTCATCTGTCAATTATTTTCAAATTCGTGTGAAAATAGCCCAGAATATTATTGCCAATTTATATTTTTCACCATAGTGTACTTTTTAACATGAAAATTGTGGCTTGAAGCCTTAAAATATACATAGATCTGTAGAATATTCTGTAAAGGTACTACTTATGTTAAATAGTGCTACTTTGAGTAAAATTATTTAATTGATTGGATGAGTGGTAATTAGGAAAGTGCAAAATGAACTTATCCTAACAATCATTACCTATAATATCACCACGGTTTTTACTTGTTTCGATCCACATGACGAAAGTTTAGGAATATTATCCGTGCTCAAGTTTACCATACTTTTACGTAAATTGATTAGTGTTTTTAAACTGCTTTATATTTGACCAAACAAAACACTGGTTAATACATCTCAGGTTCTAGAGGGAAGCCTAGTATTCCTAGGAATTGTAGTGGATCTCAAAATACCAGACTGGTGCTTTATTGGAATAGTGTAAATTTTGTGACTGCTGTTTCTGCCTCTCAACGAAATGTCCTCATCGGGCTGACTACTTTCTACACTGGATTCAGAATTAAATGTTTTCCTGTGTCTATCTGTCCTTCTTGGATTGCCTATTATGTAATCTTGACTGTTTAAACTTTCTTGGCTTTTTCTTAAGTAAGTTTTACTACTGAAATTTCCTCCTGACCCTGATTTTCCGACAAACTTTAATTTACTTTTTGAGTTGTTAAAATTATCTGGACTATTTTCATTTCTTTCTTTTACTGTCGACGTTTTGGGATTTGGAAGCGTTCCTGATGAATATCTGTGTTTGCTATACTCTTGTTTTTTACTTTTGATTTCCCCATTCATTTTCTTACTTTTGTCATTGTGTGTTTCTATTGGTCCGTTGGGTTTCTTTGAGGGTGATCTTGGTGGTTTTGTGGTAGTCCCAGAATCATAGGTATAATTTATATCGTTCTTGTATTTCTTAGATCTTGGGGTCCATGGACTAAGAACGGATATTGAACGTGAAAGTGTTTTCCTTGCTGGACTTATCAATGATGCTTTGGAGGACGATAGTTCTTCTCGACTTTTAGCTTTCCTCATTTCACTTCTTTGAAGAGTTGATTGATTTACTGGAATATCTCCAACTGAAAGTGAGGAAAAAAGAGTAAATGTATTTTTTAAGCTGAACCTATTGCCTATTCATGACTGGAGCGTCTGGAGCTCTCCTTGTGTTACTGTTGATCAATTTACTTTCGTTATTTACCTAATACCTACTATTCAACTCATAGGAGTATTTTTGAAGAAGTAAATGGAATCTGTGAAAGGTTCACTACAATTTGAATAGGTACCTACTTCAGGTTGGAAGAATATGAAAATAATTTGACTCGTTGAATGAAGGATATAAATGAATTAATTTATGATTGCACCACAATTAGTCAAGAAGATAGGGTAAGAGAACAAGGTCTAGGTCACATTATTTGTAGTTAGTAGAATAGACTCAATATCCTGCCGATTTTTCCCTTTTTAGAAATTCAATTTCCCAAGTGAGAAATGCTCTCTTTGCTGGACAGGAATTTTAATTGTGCTAAGCATAAATTCTCGTCAAATGCCAAAAAGAAAAAAAAAATAATGGGAATATAAGTACATAGACACTCTAGAAGTGGTAGAATAACCACATGAGTTCCAAAATTGCAAAATATTTACTTCTGAATGATCCATTTTCAAAATTCAAAGGCTGATAGTACTTAATTAACAAGCAATGATGTACTCGTAGTTTATGAATTGACTCATAAAAAATTACTTATTTGTGTTATTATATAATGTTTATGTTTCAATGTTGTTTTATAAAATAAATAAAAAAAACTACTGTTATGTTACAATGTACATAGTGTTTGACAAAGTTGATGTTGTATCATAGTAATAGAAAGAATTATTCTGTGATTTTATGTTAGCTATTATAAAGAAGAAAAACCAAATTGGTTTGCCTGTGTGATTATTTTCTCTATTTACATCCCCCCCCCCAGACACGACAGAACGAACTGGATATCTACATTGTATGTGAGCCTGACAAATAAGGTTGATTATGCAATGTGCACAGCAAAATTATACTGACATCAAGAAAGTCGAGAACTAGGTACCTAGCTCGTATGGTGGAAAGACGGAACACTTGTAGAATAAAGAAATAGGTAATGCCCAGAAATATTGTCATCGAATTCATTTAAGATATGACAAACTGATATTGAGAGTTGGTGCTTGGGAGGTTCTAAGTACATACAGCAATAGTGGTGATATGGCATTAATAACTAATAAAATAAGTAATCAACTAGGTACCTAGCTCGTATGGTGGAAAGACGGAACACTTGTAGAATAAAGAAATAGGTAATGCCCAGAAATATTGTCATCGAATTCACTTGAGATATGACAAACTGATATTGAGAGTTGGTGCTTGGGAGGTTCTAAGTACAAGTAGCAATAGTGGTGATATGGCATTAATAACTAATAAAATAAGTAATCACCCATAACTTTGAATGTTAATTTGTTAATTCATTAGCATCTAATGCCCACTTTACTTACCAAGTGTTAAAATTAAATAGGTACTAATGAACAAGCAGAGACAAGAAAAGAACAAAAATATCATGTTCTATCAGAATATAAACTTGTTATTGTAATTTATTATTTCTACATAATACAATTAATTAAGATGATTGAAATCGGAAAATTACAACAACACTGATTGTCTACATGTCTTTTTGCATTCAAAACGATGCCAATTTTTGGCATCGTTTTGAATGTCTCTTTCCCAAGTCTAGGTCATACTTGGAAAAGACTTTGATTGTTTTAGGAAAGAAATCAATCTTGTACTTGTACACAATCAAATCGGTGTAATTTTTCACTGAACTTCCAACGGAATGAAAATCCAAGTAGGTATAATATTTATGTGGTATATTTATGAGAGAAATAAATCAATCATCTCAATCAATTCAACAAAACAGGGATGTAAATAGAACTGTACAATGGAAAATGGAATGTACTAAAAACTAAAATAAATTAGAGGTATCTACGTCCACGCATAGCTCGATGAAGAAAAATCTTTCCAACATATCACAAAGTAAGTAGCAAAGTCAATTAACCAATAAAACACAAAGTCTGTCTGGGAGATGTTAAACAGGGAATAAACCTGCTAAGTCTGGCTGGGAGATGTTAAACAGGGAGTAGACCAGCTCAGTCTGGCTGGGGGACTTTAAACAGGAAGGACATCAGCCTTAAATTTCCCTTGCTAAAGAAATAGCAAAGGTTGAGTGAGTACGAGGGGCATCCACTCGTGAAACTTTCGAAGCCAAAACTAAATGTCATCCGAAAGCAATCACCTTACAATCCGAGGGCTGATTGAGAGGCTGACGAAAAACGCCGACCCTATCTGAACACAATAAAAGGCGAGGAAAAAGAAGAAGATTTATTTGTTCTTTGGAAAAATCCCAAGTCACATTGTCGTATTTCTTTCACAGACCACTCTCCAGTGAGGACGAGCCATCAACAGTGCTGGGTTCCGATTGTGGCCAACCAGTTCCCGGCTGTGTCTCCTTTCACCATAGTTGAGGAAGAAACCCCTATGGACTCGATCACATCTCAGGAACCATCCACATCCAAATGTGTTCACTCGAGGACCTCTTCACTAAAATCTACTCAGCTTTCCGGGAATTACGCGGTGGATCGCAGCGACCTTCCATCAAGTTCGCAAGTTACCCTGAGGTATCTACTATATATTTTTTCTTTCGTTCAGTTAAGTAATTTATAACACAGAGGGAATCATATAACACAGAAAAGTTAGAAAAACTTAAATAGACATAAGAACTATTTTTAATGTTGATAATCATTCAAAAAGAATAAACACAACTTGCATTCACAACTAGCATTGACTAAAAGTAAGAAAAAACGAATATTTAAATTTTGTCAGTTTGTTCTATTGAAGTCAACAAATGGATTCGTGACAAACCTATGGACCATTTGAGTAAATTTAATCTAAGATCAAGGGCCGAGTCATCAGGAAATAGGTAATTGTTCGTAAACTTCAGAGAGCTCAAGAAGTGTATGTTTGAGCACTTATTCGCAACTATATCTTTGGTCCTATATCCATTTACTCCTGCTTCATTTCCATCAGTGTTTCGTAAGTATTTTATCATTTTTCATCTCGACACATCAAAATGTGAGTCCCTAAAAATAGAAATTTCCCGTTCCCTCTTAGGGATACTCGCTTTCCTTTGAATCAGCAAAAAGTTTTCAATCAAATTTATTTCTTTTTTTCCGTGTCTTATAACTCGAAACTTATCCATCAGAATATTGTAGGCTACTGCCTACTTACATTTCCTAAACGGAATAAAAACATAAATTGGGAAATTTCAAATTTACGACTTGAAATGTATGAAAATAAATTTTCCAACATCTACCTACTTGTCTAGACTTGTGATGTCATAAAAAAGATGTTATTTCGATCTTGGATCCATTAGAAAAGTATAGATTACAAGATGGGTTTAATATAGGTACTTAATATTACAAATCTCTAAAGTTCAAGTACTTTAACAGGTTGATTTGTGCTCTTCCTTCGTAGGAGGAATACATTATTGAATTTATGAATGGGAATTGAAAACTTTACTTATCTGTACACTCAACATAGTAAATAAACACACTATATATAGATACATTATATTGGTCTTTTTAATAGTCTATCCTACGGAAATAATAAATTATTTTAATTTCGGATTGTTTTACATTTTTACTTTCAATCAAAATTTTCCTAAACTCAGAACTGTTAAGATACAGAAGTAACAGAAAGGCGATAGCTTCACTTACCATCTGTTGCTATTTTCAATTCCCAAATTAAACTTGTCTCCAAAGATAATTATAAAATTATTACCTATTTTATCTCTTTGGCATTTGCAAGTGTTACTAAAACGTTTTTCAAAGAAAAACATAACCTACGAGTAAAAAAGTAAAAAGTACTTATGACCCCGAGTCTAACCAGTGTGGTAAAAAAAAAAATCCTTTCCTCAAGAATATTGATACTAAACATAAATTATTATAAACATAATTACATAACTAAATAACAATACAGATGATTAGTGTTTACTACTATTCGTATAACGTTTTTCAAAGAAAAACATAACCTACGAGTAAAAAAGTAAAAAGTACTTATGACCCCGAGTCTAACCAGTGTGGTAAAAAAAAAATCCTTTCCTCAAGAATATTGATACTAAACATAAATGATTATAAACATAATTACATAACTAAATAACAATACAGATGATTAGTGTTTACTACTATTCGTAATTTTCGATATTTTGTCGTTTTGTTCGAATCAACCTACAAGTCTTGTAAGTTGTTGCATGTTTTACAAACAGAAATCCCACATAAATATTAATGAATTTTTTCTGCTGGTACTTAGTAGCTTTCTAGATAAATAAAAAGTTGTTGCATGTTTTACAAACAGAAATCCCACATAAATATTAATGAATTTTTTATGCTGGTACTTAGTAGCTTTCTAGATAAATAAAAGTTTTTTAAGTACCTACAAACCACACAGCATTCGTAGCGTCTTAGAAAGATGCATACATTGAAACAACACGGAAGAATGTATTGTTAATTAATGACAGCTAATATCCTAGTCTCCGAATAAGCCACTAAAAATTGCCGATCATAATGACGAGTAACCGTGACAAACCTGAATACAAATCAAATAACAAAACCAATCTTAATTTTTTAAGTACCTACAAACCACACAGCATTCGTAGCGTCTTAGAAAGATGCATACATTGAAACAACACGGAAGAATGTATTGTTAACTAATGACAGCTAACATCCTAGTCTCCGAATAACCCACTAAAAATTGCCAATCATAATGACGAGTAACCGTGACAAACCTGAATACAAATCAAATAAGAAAACCAATCTTGCCGACCTTGTCGAAAATGTCCAATTCGGGAACAATCACAATGTCTCCGTTGAGAACAATGTCAAACACCTGTAAGCAGAGAGAGAAATGAAAAATAAAATTAAATAAAACACTACCTATAAGCACAGACTAAATTAAAAGATACATAATTTTATTGTGTTAGCAACCTCTGTGGCCAAGTGGGTCTCACACTAGGCTTGCATGCAGTAGGTTCAGGTTTGAGTCCCAGCGGGGCCAAGGTTTTTTTTCAGCTCTGTGCTTGGAGTTTGGGGTGCACTCAGCCTCGTGAGGACAATTGAGTAGCTACTTTAATCAAGTAGCGACCAGTGGTGGCATTACAAGTTCCTTGTCGAAAATGTCCAATTCGGGAACAATCACAATGTCTCCGTTGAGAACAATGTCAAACACCTGTAAGCAGAGAGAGAAATAAAAATTAAATGAAATAAAACACTACCTATAAGCACAGACTAAATTAAAAGATACATAATTTTATTGAGTCAGCAACCTCCGTGGCCAAGTGGGTATCACACTAGGCTTGCATGCAGTAGGTCCAGGTTTGAGTCCCAGTGGGGCCAAGGTTTTTTTTCAGCTCTGTGCTTGGAGTTTGGGGTGCACTCAGCCTCGTGAGGACAATTGAGTAGCTACTTTAATCAAGTAGCGACCAGTGGTGGCATTACAAGTTCTCAGCCTCGTGAGGACAATTGAGTAGCTACTTTAATCAAGTAGCGACCAGTGGTGGCATTACAAGTTGAAGAGACGAGCGATAATAATTATGATGTGATACCCACAAAGTTGTGAGAAAGCTCTCTGCTTTACCACAAAGATACCATGATTTGATTTTGATTGATTTTTAATTTTATTGTGTTTTGATCAGTTAGTTTCATCTGAAGTATTTTGACACATTAACAAAGATTGGAATCTCCAGCTGCAAAGCTGTTATGATCAACTTTTGTACTTTTTATTAATCTCAGAAATTCCAGAACCAAGTATTTTCCTTAATCCACGAAATAAGAAATGCCCAAGAAGGGAGTTTTAGACTTAAACAAGAATATAAAAGAAGGATTAGACTTGATAGAGGAAACTGTAACTGAACCAGACTTATGTAGCGTAGACCCACAGGTGGGCCAATAAATGGTACGTTTTTTAGGTGGGCGAATAAATGGTACACTTACCCTATATTTGTTAAAATTAAGGCAGTTTTAAAAGGGTAGATGTAGTGAAACCGACCTCCCTAGTAATAACTACGTAAAATTATATTAATAGATGTGCACTTAATAACATAGTGTGGCAGTGAAATGCAATTTTTGATATTTTTAGCTGAGGTATATTTGTTAAAATTAAGGCAGTTTTAAAAGGGTAGATGTAGTGAAACCCAGAGAGCAAAAGTCCAAGGCCTACAGTAATGTTGAACTTTTTTCTTTAAAAGTTTTTATAAATTTAATTTTTAGTTTTGAAAAAATATCTCAAGGGTAGATTACTGGTTGATTTCTCCTTTAAAGTCAACTAAAAAAACTCTACTATTATTGTTCACAGTAAATTATTCTACTTAAACTAATTATTAATTAAAATAAATTAACAATAATATGGCTTAATAGAGTGGGAAGAATATTATTAATGATTTTTTACGAACTACGGAATTTACATTAATATTTTTCGCCTTTTTTTAACCATAAACTTAAAATAAATATAATATATTTACATGGGAATTGTCCCTAGCCAATATTATATTTTTGAAAACAAAGAATCCCGCGTATTTTTCTTTGTGCTCGTTGAATTCGAATTGTGACGTCATCAATGAAAGGAAAAAAACCGGGCCTTGTGATTTTCAAAAACATGCAACTGACCTACTTTTTTTCTATTTTGAACTAAGAATTTTAAGGTACCAATATTGTGGGCGGATAAAAAGTTAACACTATCTGAGCGTTTCCGTTTTATAATTTGGCCAGCCTGACTTATCGGCCCCATACGGCGATAAGTAACAGATAAGTAATCCATCTAATTTTTGGAGCAACACAACTCAGACACAAACTTTTTACCCACGTGTTTTGTGACAGCCTAGAGACGTTTTGAGTCAAGGGAGTGAAAATAAAATGGAAAAAAAGATGGACAATTTTTTGATGATTCAATGACTTGCCCTTTTTAGGTAGTTCTAGGATTTATCAATCAAACATTCCAAATTCAATTTTCAAGTTTAGATTTAAATTTACTCAAATTCAAACACTCAATTTACTTTATTGCTAGATTTCACAATTTCTAAAACATTGGTAAATTCAATTTGTAACAAAATCACTGAATTAATTTCCTGTATTTTTTAGAATTAATTGTTCAGACTCTACTCTCTTGACTCAAAACGAAACTTTCAATTGGCTGTACACACAGATTTCAAATTCGAGAGAGATTAAACTTGGTTGATAATCGTGGATTACATCAAGGAGGTTCCCTCGCACCACTTTCCCACTTGTCGATTGGGGAGAGATTTGGCGGGTTTTACCAATGACTCAATTGGAGATTCGCTAATAGCAGATTGATGTTACCAGTTTTTTTTTTTTTTTTTAATTATAGGCGCTAATTCAATATTATCAAGGAGACTTTCCTAACAAACTAATATCAAAAATCAAAACTTACCCTCCAGTTTTCCTTTCACAACGAGAATGGCATTCACTTTCGGATTGTCTCGGAAGCCCTTGATGAACTCGACGCGGATCTTTCCTCCCCGAATGTCCGACTCTTCCTCGTTGCAAAACAGGCGACCTTTGCTGATGGTGAACGGGATGTACTCGTCATGACCCACACCTCGGCCGACCTTGTCGAAAATGTCCAATTCGGGAACAATCACAATGTCTCCGTTGAGAACAATGTCAAACACCTGTAAGCAGAGAGAGAAATAAAATGAAATAAAACACTACCTATAAGCAGACTAAATTAAGAAAACGGGAGAATGGAGTGAGTTTTAAAATTAGAGAGCCCAAAGTTAAACATCACTAAATCAAATACCTACTGCAGAAATGGACTTGATGATCTGCAGACGTGGGGAAAAACGGGAGAAGGAGGTGAGCTTTTAGAGGGTCTGAATTTAAAAATCACTGAATCAGAAAATTCTTGGAGTATTTTTAAAGATATTTATATTTATTTATTCCTGTCGTCTAGGAAAGCAAGTTTGGCTTGTCCTCAGTCATCAATGTCCTTTTGTCAGAGGAACGTCCTCGAAATGGGTACCCAAATTACCCATAATCTCTTTTTGCCAGAAGAACATAGTTAAAATAGGTACACCTTTGCGTGTATACCTTAAATATACCTTTAAAATAAATATACCTTTGCGTGTACACCTAATATTAATTTCTTCAAGTCTCAAACCGATTTATGTTTTCACAAATCTTCTGCCAATGAAATGCAAAGTCCCTCGGCGCGGAATCGGAACACAACGTAGCCGTTATGCGGGACGGCAATGGTGTCCTTGGAGGGCGGCAAATTGAAGTGGCGGTCCAGAAGGCCGCGTCTGTCCAAGTCCAGGGCATGCTTCAAACTGATCTTCTTGATGTTGCGGTCCGGGGAGCGGCCCATACCAATGACGTTGAACGAGTAGCCGTGCAGATGGAACGGATGCGACAGGTTGGCTTGTTGGACTGGAAGAGAGATTGAGAATCAAGTATAATGTTGGAAAATAATATTAAAAAGGTATATTAATGTTACAATATGACTAGGTGGTGAAGTGGTCAAGCAGATCTGTTGGACGGATGGATTAGGATTGAACCAGTCCTCTGTCTAAAGGTGTGTCCGAACATGGTCCGTCGATCGACATTTTGAATGAAATCGTACACTCCCTCGACAACATAAATTTACTCTCACTTAGTGGTTACCTTGCCCTTAAGAAGTCTATTTTCAAATTATCATTAAGAAAAAGTTGTAGGCCTCCTTCAAACTCAATCTTACCTTCATCAACAAGTACGACTTCCACAATCGCGTTCATGGGAATGTCGACCCTATGGACATGCAGTTCTGGCCTTGGTCAATGGACCTTCACAAAGTTACCGAGTCTTTAATCAAGTAAAGTAAAAAATCGCTTCCTTCAAAACTGTCTTACCTTCGTCGACCAGCACCACCTCCACGATAGCGTTCATGGGAATATCGACCTTATGGACACACATGCAGTTCTGGCCGCAGTTGGCCGGTTTGTTGTCGCCATTGCAGAACATCTCGGGCGGAATGTCGTCTATTTGGGACAGCATGGGCGAGGGCGGGGAGATGTAGGAGATCTCGTCGATCAGACTGATAACGTGGGCGCCTCCGGGAGCGACTGAGGGGAGGGGAATGGGAGGGGGCACATTAGAATAATAAATATTTTATTTTGTACCTACCATTTTTTGAAAAAAAAAAAAAATATAAACAAAGGATTAGACTTGATAGAGGAAACTGTAACTGCTGAGGTGTTATCATCCAAAAATCAAAGAGAGGAGGAAAGTATAGGATAAAGCCAGTCATTAAAATAACAGACAATACCTGTTAAGGATTAAGTTTGTCCAGATAGAAATTGAACCTACCACCTAGCACTTAAAGGCAGCCTACCCTCCAAGCTAGCTAGGTAAAATCAAAGAGAGGAGGAAAGTATAGGATAAAGCCAGTCATTAAAATAACAGACAATACACCTGTTAAGGATTAAGTTTGTCCAGATAGAAATTGAACCTGCCACCTAGCACTTAAAGGCAGCCTACCCTCCAAGCTAACTAGACTGACTGTTACCTTCTGATTAGGTGCATTGAAGTAGACTTCACAGAACTTCAACACCATCACATAGTTGCCATCCTCGGTAACGGGGATATCATATCCGAATGTATTATGAGAATACCGTTCTGTCTGATACAAGACTTGATCATGAACATCTACACGTCCGATAAATAGTTGCTTTCCATAGTCTGATGCAGTTCCTACTTCTAATGGATCCTTTTCATATCGAATGCCATTTTTGTCTACGTGAACATCACCACCTGAAAAATAAGGAAATATAATAAATTATTGTAAGCATATCAACCCAGTAATCAAAGAGAGAAGGACACAATTGGAAAAAGCCAGCTGTTCTAAGAACAAACCTTTTTTATTTTGACAAAGTTTGTTTCAGATAGAATTGAACCTCTGATCTAGAATAACTACATGACCAAGTACCATTATTACAGACCATTATCAGTAAAGTCATACAACATAAGCACCTGAGTCAACACAGGAAAATTCCCTTTTTATTTTCAGGTACCTGGACTAAAGGTACAAACTATTGTTCACCTCATCAAGATTTAAGTAATACCTACCTCCTTATTAAACTAATATGTCCATAGTTATAGTTGACATACTTGATAAATTATAAAATAAAATAATTGGGAGTCAAGGAGTCATGAAGTTCCCATGAAAAATTAAAGTTCCCCTGCCAAAGTGGCATCTAATTTAGTGGCATTCTTTCAAAAACCAAATAGCTTTTTCAGTGACTCACTGCCAAGGTGGCATTGGCATTTTCATATCACCAATTTCTCAAGATTGTTACGTACCTGCGTTGACAGCATATATGACATCATTAACATCCAGACATTGTGTCAGAGTACAAATTATTAGGAACAGATAGAAAAGTAACACTTCTTTCATTACTACATTGACCATTGCTAGCAAAAACGGTCAGGAAAGCTTCCGATCAAAGTGTTCAGCTTCAGCAGACAGCAAGAGAAAGTTAGAACATTCTGTCACAAGAAATCACTGCCTGATA
This sequence comes from Diaphorina citri, assembly GCF_000475195.1. NCBI lineage: Eukaryota > Metazoa > Arthropoda > Insecta > Hemiptera > Psyllidae > Diaphorina > Diaphorina citri. The sequence continues at coordinate 44,081 of NW_007378311.1, read as the reverse complement.
AGAAAAAGGTTTTGAAACAGTTACGAAATACTCTGACGGGACAAAGGCAGCTACTTTACGATCAAAAATGTCCTTTTTCGCCTTGAAATTTTGAAGAATGCCGACTTCCAAAAAAAATTGATCAAAATTTGATAAAAATTTATGTGCTCGTTGAATGTTTGAAATTTCCCGCGTTACGAGCAAGGAGGTTGAATGATGGTGGATACTCGAAAAAGCTTCTTTTTTTTAGTTCTCATTTTTATGAACGCCTGGTATCTAATTGAGTATGCAATGTGCACATTATTATAAGACCTACCTGATCCATTTTGGCCCGTTGCGCTGTTAAATTATTCTTTTAAAGAGATTTTACAGAGGCCACTATAACTGCTATGTTCACACCGACCCGGAATCGAAGAGAGAATCAGGACAGGATCAGAGAAAGCCAGCCGTTCGGAGAACGAAAATAATCCGTTCAGGATAAAATCCACCCCGGGTGGGAATCGAACCCGCAGCCTAGCACTTACAAGGCAGACGCGCTACCAAACAATACAACTAGACTGGCGCTAAAAAGTTTGGTTTGGCGCCCAAAGTCCATTTTAGAAATTTAGACTAATGAACTCGTCTAGTGTAAGAGCCAAACTTAAGAGTGCGTAGGGACCATCGAATCCATCGATCAATCCTGTTTTCTAAAGAAGAAAATAAAATAGGTACCTACCTACTCAAGAGACTCGACAATTATTTTTTTTATAAAATACATACTTCACAAGTGTTCATTTATTTTTTTATTAAATTCCTCTTTCGTTTCCTTCTACAATAACATGTTTTCGTGAGTATTCGAATAGTTTTTTCCTTTTTGATTGGGAATCAAAAGTTGTTCAATTTCTATTTTTACAAAAAATCATTCTCAGGTAAAAACAAAAATGTTAACTATTTCTAGCTCAAAGGAAATTTTTTTATTGGAAAGCGAAGAGCAATTTTTTTTTCTTCTCATGTTTAATTTTTTTCTTTAAAAAAGAGTAAGTACAAAAACAGTAAGTAACTATTTAAAAAAATATAAAAATGAGTATGGAGGGAGTCTGTTGTCATGAAAAAGAAATTGAACTCTGTAGAAAAAAGGGAAATTCAGGGAGGGAAGTGGAGTCGTAGAAAACAAGTTAGCGAAACCCTAAAAATAGGGAACCACCTAATTTTGAAGTTTTTAGACCATCTGAAGAAAATCGTATGTAATGGGCTACCTACGACTAAAAAGTTCCGAGACATTTTGAGGAACAAGGAAGACACCTACCTATTTGAATTAAACTGAATTGAATGAAAGTTCTGAAATTTGAATTAAAGTTGTTGAAATAATGAAGCTTAAAAAGCAGAGCTCCCGCATTTGAGACATAAAGAAAGCCCCTGAAGAAATATATCAATGGATACGAAAATGATAGATGAATAAATGGTAACCATATACAATTTTAATTACAAATGTCAAGGATTCAAGGAATGAACTGTTTATTTTAATTTTTCCAATGTGCTAATAATTCGGGAAAAGTCAAATTAGATAGATATTTTACATAACCATGAATATGACCTATCAGTCATAGTGCTCAGTTCCTTGTTGGTATAGTTCTTGATGATTAGAAAAAAAAGTAAAAAAATATGGTAGAAATGATAATGACTTGGTTTTGACTGGTAAAATATTTCGGTTAGGTTCGAACCGCTTACTTTTGGGCCATCTGGTAAAATATCAAAATTTTGTTGATGAACACCAACAAAATAGAATAACATTGTTAATATTTCTAGTCTTAATGGATTACAGGCATAGTCCAAAATGATCTGAAACGTTTCGGACCTAACAGAAATATTTTAAGAGTATTTTTGTTGTAGAAAATCAAATTTTCCTAATAAAACTACAGTCCTATTGGTACCTTATAAGTTTAGTTCAAAATTAAGTCCAAAGAAGTTTTTTAAAATGGTAATAAATTGGTAATATTAGGTAGATAATTATAATAATGGTAAATGTTACTGTCTAAATCTTAAATTAAAAAAAAAAAATCTTAGGTAACTTTACATTTCAATCGCAAATCACTGTCATGCCAAATAATTTTGAAAATAAAAATAATATAAAAAGTGGGAAATAAAAAAAAAGAAAGGGAAAGAAGGGAATTATCGAAGAAGATGTTGGATATCTTTCAAAAATTTCGGGGGAAAGTAGAAAAGAAAGTGAATAAATTTGGAAGGGAATTTTGAAATTTATTTCCATTTAATTCTTTCGGAAATTTTGTTCTTTTAAGAATCAAAGTTCAAACCAAATCAATTTTTTTCAACGAATCATACGAATGCCAACAAGAGCTTATCATTATACTTCGTTCGATTTAATTTAGAAGAATGATTATTACAATTAACAGAACTAGGGATATAGATATCGGTAATTAATTTTATTTACAAGCTTTATTAAAAGAATTTTTTATTTTCCTAAAAAATGGCAAATAAAAATTATATAAAATCAATTTAACAGAACTTTTAAAGTTCGCGTTGTAGGTACAATGTGTTTGTACAAAATTTAAATGACTGTGGAATTTGAAAGGAGAAATGAACCCGCCTGAGACCTAAAATTGTTGATTTGTCAATTACCTACGTATTATTTAGTCACTATGGCCATGACAAAATATTATATTCAATAGTATAAAACGTATGATTTAAAAGTTAAAACAATTTCATGTTGGAAATATGTATATTACTATATAAAGCATAGGACTTTCAATTCTCGGGCTGTTATAAATAATAAGGCACCATTACCTGATAAAGTTCCTTATACTTCGTTCGATTTAATTTAGAAGAATGATTATTACAATTAACAGAACTAGGGATATAGATATCGGTAATTAATTTTATTTACAAACTTTATTAAAAGAATTTTTTATTTTCCTAAATAATGGCAAATAAAAATTATATAAAATTAATTTAACAGAACTTTTAAAGTTCCCGTTGTAGGTACAATGTGTTTGTACAAAATTCAAATGACTGGAATTTGAAAGAAGAAATGAACCCGCCTGAGACCTAAAATTGTTGGTTTGTCAATTATGTATTATTTAGTCACTACTGTTCGTTATCCGATTTTATTGTTCTTAAGGCCATGCCATGACAAAATATATTCAATATTATAAAACGTATGATTTAAAAGTTAAAACAATTTCATGTTGAAAATATATATAAAGCATAGGACTTTCAACTCTCGGGCTGTTAAAAATAATAAGGCACCATTACCTGATAAAGTTCCTAAAAAAAACCTCCCTAGTAATAACTACGTAAAATTATATTAATAGATGTGCACTTAATAACATAGTGTGGCAGTGAAATGCAATTTTTGATATTTATAGCTCTACTTAAACTAATTATTAATTAAAATAAATTAACAATAATATGGCTTAATAGAGTGGGAAGAATATTATTAATGATTTTTTACGAACTACGGAATTTACATTAATATTTTTCGCCTTTTTTTAACCATAAACTTAAAATAAATATAATATATTTACATGGGAATTGTCCCTAGCCAATATTATATTTTTGAAAACAAAGAATCCCGCGTATTTTTCTTTGTGCTCGTTGAATTCGAATTGTGACGTCATCAATGAAAGGAAAAAAACCGGGCCTTGTGATTTTCAAAAACATGCAACTGACCTACTTTTTTTCTATTTTGAACTAAGAATTTTAAGGTACCAATATTGTGGGCGGATAAAAAGTTAACACTATCTGAGCGTTTTCGTTTTATAATTTGGCCAGTCAGATCAAACATTCCTAAATTCAATTTTCAATTATCGGCCCCATACGGCGATAAAAGCCAGATAAGTAATCCATCTAGTTTTTGGAGCAACACATCTCAGACACAAACTTTTTACCCACCGTGTTTTGTGACAGCCTAGAGACGTTTTGAGTCAAGGGAGTGAAAATAAAATGGAATAATTCAATGACGCCCCTTTTTAGGTACCTAGTTCTAGGATTTATCAATCAAACATTCCTAAATTCAATTTTCAAGTTTAGATTTAAATTTACTCAAATTCAAACACTCAATTTCAATTTACTTTATTGCTAGATTTCACAACCTCTAAAACATGGGTAAATTCAATTTCCAACAAAATCACTAAATTAATTTCCTGTATTCTTTAGAATTACTTGTTCAGACTCTAGGTACTCTCTTGACTCAAAACGAAACTTTCAATATTGGCTGTACACAGGTTTCAAATTCGAGAGAGATTAAACTTGGTTGATAATTTTATTGTGGATTACATCAAGGAGGTTCCCTCGCACCACTTTCCCACTTATCGATTGGGGAGAGAAAGATTTTGGAGGGTTTTACCAATGACTCAATTGGAGATTTACTAATAGCAGATTTTTTAACTCAAAAAGTAGTCAATAAAAAGATAATAAATTCTAGATTTAGACAGGACAAATGTGTTTGTGAATTATCATTTGAATAATTTCTTTCGAAATAGAATCGTTTGAATGAATTTTTGAATCATTTGCGAACACCTTTAACTCATTAATTAATGCATTTTTCATTTGTTTCAATGACTCCTTTGACTCAAAAAAATCTCCCAATAGTAAAATCTCCTATTTAAGTCGTTGGTGAAACCCGCCGTCTGTTTAACCTCCTAGCGCGGGCGGCGCTCAGTGTAAACTGACGGGCGGCAAAAAGTCGCCACACCGCGGGAAGTTCTCGGGCAGTGGCGGCAAATCGGCGGCTGTACCGACGTGCAGGACCAGGTTCATTCCGATGACGATGTGGAACAAGAAGTGACAATGGAACAGCCAGTATCCTGAAGAGAGAAATGAAAGGGTTAATAAGAATACGAATAATCAGTAAATCAGTGAAGGAAATTCATCTTGAAAATCACGAAAATGATGTTCCAATTGATAGAGTAGATAGAGGGAGCAATAACTACTGATGTCTTATCGTCCGAAGAGGCGAAGGACAAGATAGGAGAAAATCAACCTTATCTATTTAGAAAGTCCGCCACAGGCAGGCGATTTAGCGCTTACAAGGTGAGCTACCTTCCAAGCTAGCTAGGCTGACTATTACATCCACTTTTAACCGGCTTCATTTGATTTCTTCCTAAAATCACTTCCCTTACGTACATCATTCTTTCATGGTAATTGTCTCTAAAGTAAACCCTCCGAGCAGCTTAACTCCATACACAAAAATCCCACTCCGAGGCTTAGGTTTAAGGGCAAATGACCCAAAGGATGGGTTGAGCTTATATATATCCACGAAACCGGCCGAGCTAACTAGGCTGACTTGTTGAAAGTTTAAAACCCTTATCTTGGTATTGTATCCATTTGGATACGCTTTTCACACTTCAATGGCGTCTGCACTAGTCTGCAGACGAACCACGTCCGTATTTTTGGATGTAACAAAAAGAAATCTCTAATGAAATGGGAAGTATTGTGTCTCTTCTCGCCTATCTGATGAGAGGCATACTACGGGATGGGCAAGCTACGACACAGACCACAAGCGTCCAATGTAGCAGTTGTTTCATCGCTACGAAATAAAAACGGCGGTGAAACACTCATCTTTAAAAAAACCCTTTCAAAAAATCTACCTACTCACCCCGGGGGGAAAACCTCATCTTTAAAAAAAAAAAAAAAAAAAAATGAACTTTCTGACGAACAATTCTGTACAAAATTGAACCTCGTGATGTTCACACCAATTACTCCAGACTCACATGAAGAATTGATCTCTGCCAAGAAGAAAAAAAAATCTCTGCCAAGTTTAGGGTCAAGAAACGGCCTTACCTGGATTGTCGGCGCGGAATCGGAACACAACGTAGCCGTTATGCGGGACGGCAATGGTGTCCTTGGAGGGCGGCAAATTGAAGTGGCGGTCCAGAAGGCCGCGTCTGTCCAAGTCCAGGGCATGCTTCAAACTGATCTTCTTGATGTTGCGGTCCGGGGAGCGGCCCATACCAATGACGTTGAACGAGTAGCCGTGCAGATGGAACGGATGCGACAGGTTGGCTTGTTGGACTGGAAGAGAGATTGAGAATCAAGTATAATGTTGGAAAATAATATTAAAAAGGTATATTAATGTTACAATATGACTAGGTGGTGAAGTGGTCAAGCAGATCTGTTGGACGGATTGATTAGGACTGAACCAGTCCTCTGTCTAAAGGTGTGTCCATAGTCCGTCGATCGACATTTTGAATGAAATCGTACACTGCCTCGACAACATAAATTCGCCTCGTCAACTATGTGTGGACAGTGTGGACACACCTTTGGATCTCTTTTCTCACCCGGTAAACAGGAGGGCAAACCGATTCATGGAATTTGATTCTTAGTCAGTTTAGAATTTGGCCACATAATAATGGAGATCTAAGGGTTCGGAATTACGGAGTAGAGAACGCCTCCAGCGGTAACCTCACTTAGTGGTTTCCTTGCCCTTAAGAAGTCTATTGTCAAATTATCATTAAGAAAAAGTTGTAGGCCAGAGCAGATATTTTAAATCAGTCATTCCTTTTCCAAATAAACTGAGAGCAAAAAACAAAACGTCATAGGCTGCTCAAAGACGCTCAAAGGTGCTGGCGCGCCACAAAGTAAAAGATCGCCTCCTTCAAACTCAATCTTACCTTCATCAACAAGTACGACTTCCACAATCGCGTTCATGGGAATGTCGACCCTATGGACATGCAGTTCTGGCCTTGGTCAATGGACCTTCACAAAGTTACCGAGTCTTTAATCAAGTAAAGTAAAAAATCGCTTCCTTCAAAACTGTCTTACCTTCGTCGACCAGCACCACCTCCACGATAGCGTTCATGGGAATATCGACCTTATGGACACACATGCAGTTCTGGCCGCAGTTGGCCGGTTTGTTGTCGCCATTGCAGAACATCTCGGGCGGAATGTCGTCTATTTGGGACAGCATGGGGGAGGGCGGGGAGATGTAGGAGATCTCATCGATCAGACTGATAACGTGGGCGCCTCCGGGAGCGACTGAGGGGAGGGGAATGGGAGGGGGCACATTAGAATAGTAAATATTTTATTTTGTATCTACCTAGGTATAAGAAGAGCTTTTCTTTCTAGGATGAACGGTTCACGAGATATTTTAGAAAAACTAAAAAAGGTCATATTTGGCGGTGCTTTTTGGCGGAAAGAGTGGTCAAGTGTACAAGGAATTTAAGGGGACCTTTGATTCAGGGTCACATACCGAAGCTTTTGGTGAAGAGGAACCTTTTTTCACTAATTTTTCCCAAGTCAAAGTCTAATTTTCCTGGCCTATTCGTCTTTTAGCCCTTTTAGAAGATCCTTTGTATCCAATGTTTCTATTATTGCACATTGCATACCTAAGTAGATACCAGGAATTCAGACAAAACAGACCCCATAATTTTAGCTAAAGTTTCGATTTCGATTTCCACATTGCTGATAGTTTGATAATAAAAGTTAACCCCTTATAGAAAACGCAACGTGCTCAACTATTGTATACCTACCTAGTTTGTTGTCGCCTTTGTCACTAACTAAGCACCTAGGTGATTTATGTTTATAGGGGTAAAAGCTCATTATTTAATATTTAAATCTACATTATCTGCTGTGTTCTCTCACCTAGGTATCTGTTGTACTGGTGAGGTTGGAACAGTTGTTCGGGACGGTACAGCAGGAATTTGAACGGCAGGAAGATCTTCACATCGGGCCGCTCTTGGAGCAGACCTTCGTCGACTTCCTTGGCGTTCTTCAGCTGGTTGACGCAGATGGCGTCGGTACGTGGGCGGTCACACACGGCGTCCAGTGGGTTGAGGACCTGTGGGAGGGGGGGACACATGATAGATTGGGACACAAATCGGAAATTTGGATTGAAAAAAATAAAATAAAATAAAAAAAAAATACAAAATTGAAAATACCATAATGGAAATCAAAAATGCTTGGAAAACTGGAGAAGATCATCCACATACTTGAAGCTTAAAGCTCGAAAGGAACAAGAAGCAATATTGTCATAAGAAGAAAAAAGATCTATGAAAGAATGAACTGCCATAGACTTGAGCTGTTCCCTCCTCAGTCGACACAAACTTGAGCTATTCTGCTAAAGATTTAGACGAGTGAACCCTCCTCCTAGTCTAAATCTTTAGCAGAATAGCTCAAGTTTGTGTCGATAGCTCAAGTTTGTGTAAGAAAGAAGATCTATGAAAGAATTAATTGCCAATGACCTGAGCTGTTCCCTCCTCAGTCGACACAAACTTGAGCTATTCTGCTAAAGATTTAGACGAGGAGGGTTCAGCCCAAAGTTTATTGAGCTCGAGATTGAATTTCATCCACTTACCACTCCTTGGGGCAGACCAACATCGTAGGTGGGTGCGCGGCTGGAGGGCTGGTACGGGCCCCGGGCGTATCTCAGAATACCCAACTGTTGCACTCTCTTGATACCACACTCTCCTAAACCTCTCAGTTCACTATCACAGAACTAGTATTACTAGATCACTACAAAACGTACATGTATATTATATCAGGGCATCAGTAAGCCACCCAGCCAAAGTTGCTCTCGGAACGTGGATGTGATAAAAAAAACACCATAAAGCATACTACCACTAATCAGCCCCGGATCTCTGAGCTCAGTTAGACACAAAAAGCCCACTCAAAGGCTTAGGTGTATTGGCAAAGAGCCCCGAAAGACGGGTTATTTACCGCTAAGCGGTAGATGTAAGAATCTACCGCTAACCAATATACATATTAAACCAGATCATCATTACGCCACCCAGCAAACTTGCTCCCAGACCATGGAATACTAGAAAGATAGGTGGTACCCATTATAATCACCATAATCATGGTAGAATAATGGTATATGGTATATGTATTTACGGCAAGATGCCTTTTGTAAGTAATACAATCATTTACAAAAAAGAGTACATTAATAATATTTAGTAGATGGTAAAAAGTTCCTTTTGCGCTTTAAAAATATCTGATTTTCGTAGCAAAACGGCTCGATGGTTTCGATGAAAGTTGCCTCGACAGCATGGATCGATCGACAGCCGTCGACTAGTTGCGGACGTCACTCGATTGGACTTCCGTTGCCCCCCCCCCTCAGTCAACCACAACATTTTTGGGAACATGAAAACCCCCACAAAATAAACAAGACCTTGTTTTGACTGCTGGTGTAAATGGACTCTTTACGTTTCATTTCGGCAGTACCTATAAACATCAGGGTACCTATATTCTATTCTATTCAACTATTCATCTACATCTACAAGAAGTCCTGTCCCAGTTATCTTAACCCCTTCATTTACTAGAAGTCCTATCCTTTTAACACACCTAAGCCCTGTCCACTTACCGGAGAAGGAAATGATCGTATTAACCACCACGGGATGGACGGGCTCTCCATCAGCAGATATGGTGATCAGTGGATGTCCCTGGATGGTTAGTTGAGCTGGGCACACAGAGGCGAGGGAGTTGATAACGCGGAATCTGTAACGACGGCCTGGGGTTATGGTGAAAGTCTCCAGAGGGGTGTTGGTGCTGTAGCCGGTCATTGGGTCCTGAAATATGGGCGAAAAAGATTATAGTTTAATACAGAAAGTCTTTAGCTGTGGAGGAGCAGTGCAATAGTCCTAAACAAATATGGACGTGGCACACAACTGATGTTTTAGGGGACAACTGATTTTGAGCCAAGAGTTTTTTTTTTTTACAAAATCATCCTTAATTTAAGCTCACTCAGCTCATGATTGGTGCTGGAGGTACCATTACTCACTTTCGTAGAAAATTGAATAGAAGAATAACAGTTTATCAATGCAATTGTGCAATTGACGATAAGGAGTAGGTACCTACCTATACCTATATATCAGCTTGTTCTTAGAAAGTCAGTAATTGGAGGGAAATATTAGAAGATACAACGAAAGTTGAAGCCCGACCTGAATTGTTAATTTGGGATTTTTGGGAAACATCCGATCGCGCCAATATCTAAAAATTCCAAACCGATTCCACTGTTTCAAATAGACTCCAGGCAGGAAAAAGTCATCTTTTCTGCAGGGCAAACGGAAGAGCAGTATTCGAATGAGCCAAACCCCAAAAATTCCGATGTATACCGATTCCACCATTTCGAAAATATACTCCAATTCTGCCAGGCACATTCGCGCAATCGGACATAGTCAGCGCATTTTCTACATCTGAACTACATTTATGGTGGCCGTGGCCATCTGTGGCCGACGTATGGCCGAGGTATAAAAAATTACACCTATTTTGTACCAAATACATGAGACCTTGTTTAGACTGCGGGAGTAAAGGGACTTTTCAGTCTCATTCTGGCAGTATAAACAGGGTATATTCTATTCTATTCTTCTATTCTAATAGTGGATTTCACCAACAACTTAATGAGAGATTTAACTAATGGGAGAATTTTTAATCATCCAAAAAGGATGTTTTAATAATCTAAAAAGGAGTTTTTAATCATCCAAAAAAGAGTTTTCAGTGATCCAAAAAGGAGGAGTTTTTAAAAACTCCTGTTTGGATCATGAAAAACTAATTTTTTTATCATTGAAAATTGTCCCATTAGTTAAATCTCTCATTAAGTCGTTGGTGAAATCCACTATAAGAGGTAACACATTGTCAAGGCTCTGGATTAAGTGAAAACTCTCTGAGGTAAGATCGGGAATTAATGAAGCCTTTTCTCAATTTGATACTCACAGTGAACTGTCCTTTTCCATTGATCAGCAGCGTGTCCGGGTCCTGGCCAGTGTTGGCAGCCAGACGGCCCGGGAATCTCTCCATAGCATCCTCATGCATCCAATCCGACAGCAGCATGACGTGGGTGGTCAAATCGTAGTCGTACAGGTGGGAGTTCGGATCCTGGGAGGGCGCCTGACGGACGATGATGCTGCCGTAGATGCCGTCCATCTTCTGAAGACCTGGGGGGGCGAAAACGGGAGAATGGAGTGAGTTTTAAAATTAGAGAGCCCAAAGTTAAACATCACTAAATCAAATACCTACTGCAGAAATGGACTTGATGATCTGCAGACGTGGGGAAAAACGGGAGAAGGAGGTGAGCTTTTAGAGGGTCTGAATTTAAAAATCACTGAATCAGAAAATTCTTGGAGTATTTTTAAAGATATTTATATTTATTTGTTCCTGTCTAGGAAAGCAAGTTTGGCTTGTCCTCAGTCATCAATGTCCTTTTGTCAGAGGAACGTCCTCGAAATGGGTACCCAAATTACCCATAATCTCTTTTTGCCAGAAGAACATAGTTAAAATAGGTACACCTTTGCGTGTATACCTTAAATATACCTTTAAAATAAATATACCTTTGCGTGTACACCTAATATTAATTTCTTCAAGTCTCAAACCGATTTATGTTTTCACAAATCTTCTGCCAATGAAATGCAAAGTCCCACTTCAAGACAGCAAAGGCTTCGCGTGTACAAAGCTATAGACAGCTAATATTTATTTCAAGCGTCAGAAATACTGATTTACGAGTACTCACTATAGTCTTCTGCCCAGGAAGAGTAAATCCCCTTCAAGAGAGAAGAGACCAAACTTGTTCTCAGAAAAGAAGTAAAATGAAGAACCTTTGCGTGTAAACCTAATAATATTTATTTGATGAAGTCTCAGACTCTAATTTATGCCTTCACAAATCTTCTGCGAATGAAGTCCAAAGGCCAAACTTCATGAAAGAAGATAGTAAAATTCTTCTCAGAGAGTAGAGAAGAGAGCAAAGTTGTTCTCAAGAGAGGAGTAAAATGAAGGTGAATCATCCGGATAAATAAACAAAGTCACATCAAGAAGTTGCCAACTTTTTCTCAACAAATTCTGCACGCAACCCGATTTAGCATTCGAAGAGTTGAGAACTTTACCAACTTAACAGATTTTTTCCTGTGAATTAAATGCAACACCAACCACCAACTTGTATAATGTATATTCCTACACTAGTGTCCTACACTTTGCTAGCACGCAGTCCTGTTGAATATTTATACGAAGATTACATTATTAGCGTTTTATTCAAACATGAAACTATTAGATAATATATTGTTTGATAGAATATTAATTGGATATATATCCTGTTGAATATTTATACGAAGATTACATTATTAGCGTTTTATTCAAACATGAAACTATTAGATAATATATTGTTTGATAGAATATTTTTATTGAATATATGTTCGTTATCGTGACTCATCTAAGTAGAATATACAAGTGAAACGCTTCGATAAATAGAGTGTAGAGATGATCTAATAGAAAAAGGTAGAAGGATGGATAAAAGTTCTGGAAAGAATGTGGAAAGAAAGGCAAGAGAAGACGAAGACAAAGACAAAGAAGAAGAGAAAAAAGAGGAGAGAAAGAAGACAAAAAGGACGAAAAATGGTGGACAACATAAAAGAATCAAAAATCAATCTAAACACACACAAGAAAGTCCCACAAGAAGATGAGATCCATATATTCCAAACAAATCAGGATAACTGAAGATGAAATCACTGACATAGAAGAGGACAAAGAAGTAGAAAGACATGGTCCAAGAAAATATGGAAATCCGACAAAAATTCCACATATGCAAACTGCTACCATTCAAGGATTATTAATTATTCCCAGTGCAATAGTTCTAAACAAAAATGGACGCGGCACAGAAAGGATCAAGAAGAGACCGCCTTTACATAATAATAAGGATAACTCGAAACAAATTCATGGACACAGAAGAAGGGAAAGAAGTATTAGAAAGCTAGAAAGGCACGTATATGAAAGCCTAGGAAAATATGGAAGAAAAACAACAATGCCGAATATTCAAAACGTGTACCGATTCTGCCAATTCGGAATAACTCAAAACCCAGACGGCCCGGGAATCTCTCCATAGCATCCTCATGCATCCAATCCGACAGCAGCATGACGTGGGTGGTCAAATCGTAGTCGTACAGGTGGGAGTTCGGATCCTGGGAGGGCGCCTGACGGACGATGATGCTGCCGTAGATACCGTCCATCTTCTGAAGACCTGGGGGGGCGAAAACGGGAGAATGGAGTGAGTTTTAAAATTAGAGAGCCCAAAGTTAAACATCACTAAATCAAATTCTGAAGACCTGGGGGGGCGAAAACGGGAGAATGGAGTGAGTTTTAAAATTAGAGAGCCCAAAGTTAAACATCACTAAATCAAATACCTACTGCAGAAATGGACTTGATGATCTGCAGACGTGGGGAAAAACGGGAGAAGGAGGTGAGCTTTTAGAGGGTCTGAATTTAAAAATCACTGAATCAGAAAATTCTTGGAGTATTTTTAAAGATATTTATATTTATTTGTTCCTGTCTAGGAAAGCAAGTTTGGCTTGTCCTCAGTCATCAATGTCCTTTTGTCAGAGGAACGTCCTCGAAATGGGTACCCATATTACCCATAATCTCTTTTTGCCAGAGGAACATAATTAAAATAGGTATCCTCTCATGACCTTTGCGGGCAACTTACCAGACAAACGACCTTTAGAAATGTAGTCCAAATGGGTACCTTGAGACGATTGGTACACCTAATATTCATTTCTTCAAGTCTCATAAACCGATTTATGTTTTCACAAATCTTCTGCCAATGAAATGCAAAGTCCCACTTCAAGACAGCAAAGGCTTCGCGTGTACAAAGCTATAGACAGCTAATATTTATTTCAAGCGTCAGAAATACTGATTTACGAGTACTCACTATAGTCTTCTGCCCAGGAAGAGTAAATCCCCTTCAAGAGAGAAGAGACCAAACTTGTTCTCAGAAAAGAAGTAAAATGAAGAACCTTTGCGTGTAAACCTAATAATATTTATTTGATGAAGTCTCAGACTCTAATTTATGCCTTCACAAATCTTCTGCGAATGAAGTCCAAAGGCCAAAATAATGTTGGAAAATAATATTAAAAAGGTATATTAATGTTACAATATGACTAGGTGGTGAAGTGGTCAAGCAGATCTGTTGGACGGATTGATTAGGACTGAACCAGTCCTCTGTCTAAAGGTGTGTCCATAGTCCGTCGATCGACATTTTGAATGAAATCGTACACTGCCTCGACAACATAAATTCGCCTCGTCAACTATGTGTGGACAGTGTGGACACACCTTTGGATCTCTTTTCTCACCCGGTAAACAGGAGGGCAAACCGATTCATGGAATTTGATTCTTAGTCAGTTTAGAATTTGGCCACATAATAATGGAGATCTAAGGGTTCGGAATTACGGAGTAGAGAACGCCTCCAGCGGTAACCTCACTTAGTGGTTTCCTTGCCCTTAAGAAGTCTATTGTCAAATTATCATTAAGAAAAAGTTGTAGGCCAGAGCAGATATTTTAAATCAGTCATTCCTTTTCCAAATAAACTGAGAGCAAAAAACAAAACGTCATAGGCTGCTCAAAGACGCTCAAAGGTGCTGGCGCGCCACAAAGTAAAAAATCGCCTCCTTCAAACTCAATCTTACCTTCATCAACAAGTACGACTTCCACAATCGCGTTCATGGGAATGTCGACCTTATGAACATGCAGTTCTGGCCTTGGTCAATGGACCTTCACAAAGTTACCGAGTCTTTCGACTTGCCCTTTTTAGGTAGTTCTAGGATTTATCAATCAAACATTCCAAATTCAATTTTCAAGTTTAGATTTAAATTTACTCAAATTCAAACACTCAATTTACTTTATTGCTAGATTTCACAATTTCTAAAACATTGGTAAATTCAATTTGTAACAAAATCACTGAATTAATTTCCTGTATTTTTTAGAATTAATTGTTCAGACTCTACTCTCTTGACTCAAAACGAAACTTTCAATTGGCTGTACACACAGATTTCAAATTCGAGAGAGATTAAACTTGGTTGATAATCGTGGATTACATCAAGGAGGTTCCCTCGCACCACTTTCCCACTTGTCGATTGGGGAGAGATTTGGCGGGTTTTACCAATGACTCAATTGGAGATTCGCTAATAGCAGATTGTTTAACTCAAAAAGTAGTCAATAAAAAGATAATAAATTCTAGATTTAGACAGGACAAATGTGTTTGTGAATTATCATTTGAATAATTTCTTTCGAAATAGAATCGTTTGAATGAATTTTTGAATCATTTGCGAACACCTTTAACTCATTAATTAATGCATTTTTCATTTGTTTCAATGACTCCTTTGACTCAAAAAAATCTCCCAATAGTAAAATCTCCTATTTAAGTCGTTGGTGAAACCCGCCGTCTGTTTAACCTCCTAGCGCGGGCGGCGCTCAGTGTAAACTGACGGGCGGCAAAAAGTCGCCGCACCGCGGGAAGTTCTCGGGTAGTGGCGGCAAATCGGCGGCTGTACCGACATGCAGGACCAGGTTCATTCCGATGACGATGTGGAACAAGAAGTGACAATGGAACAGCCAGTATCCTGAAGGGAGAAATGAAAGGGTTAATAAGAATACGAATAATCAGTGAAGGAAATATTCATCTTGAAAATCACGAAAATGATGTTCCAATTGATAGAGGGAGCAATAACTACTGATGTCTTATCGTCCGAAGACGCGAAGGACAAGATAGGAGAAAACCAACCTTATCTATTTAGAAAGTCCGCCACAGGCAGGCGATTTAGCGCTTACAAGGTGAGCTACCGTCCAAGCTAACTAGACTGGCTAGATCCACTTTTAACCGGCTTCATTTTATTTCTTCCTAAAATCACTTCCCTTACGTACATCATTCTTTCATGGTAATTGTCTCTAAAGTAAAACCTCCGAGCAGCTTAACTCCATACACAAAAAGCTCACTCCGAGGCTTAGGTTTAAGGGCAAATGACCCAAAGGATGGGTTTAGCGAATCTACGAAACCGGCCAAGCTAACTAGGCTGACTTGTGAAAAGTTTAAAACCCTTATCTTGGTATTGTATCCATTTGGATACATTCAAATTGCGACGCTTTTCACACTTCAATGGCGTCTGCAGACGAACCACGTCCGTAATTTTTGGATGTAACAAAAAGAAATCTCTAATGAACTTTCTGACGAAAAATTCTGTACAAAATAGAACCTCGTGATGTTCACACAAATTACTCCAGACTCACATGAAGAATTGATCTCTGCCAAGATGAAAAAAATCTCCGCCAAGTTTAGGGTCGAGAAACGGCCTTACCTGGATTGTCGGCGCGGAATCGGAACACAACGTAGCCGTTATGCGGGACGGCAATGGTGTCCTTGGAGGGCGGCAAATTGAAGTGGCGGTCCAGAAGACCGCGTCTGTCCAAGTCCAGGGCGTGCTTCAAACTGATCTTCTTGATGTTGCGGTCCGGGGAGCGGCCCATACCGACCTCTCAGTTGAATCCAGTAAGCTCCCACTGGCTGATCCGCATTGATGACGAAATCGTAACGTTCACCTGGGGAAGGGTAGAATAATATTTAGTAGATGGTAAAAAGTTCCTTCTGCGCGTTAAAAACATGATTTTCGTAGCAAAACGGCTCGATGGTTTCGATGAAAGTTGCCTCGACAGCATAGATCGATCGACAGCCGTCGACTAGTTGCGGACCAAGTCACTCGATTGGGCTTCCGTTGTCCCCCCCCCCCTCTTCTAGTTGCGGACCAAGTCCTTTGATTGGCCTTCCGTTGCCCCCCCCCCCCTCAGTCAACCACAACATTTTTGGGAACATGAAAACCCCCACAAAATAAACGAGACCTTGTTTTGACTGCTGGGGTAAAGGGACTCTTTACGTCTCATTTCGGCAGTACCTATAAACAGGGTATATTCTATTCTATTCAACTATTCATCTACAAGAAGTCCTATCCCAGTTATCTTAACCCCTTCATTTACTAGAAGTCCTATCCTTTTAACACACCTAAGCCCTGTCCACTTACCGGAGAAGGAAATGATCGTGTTAACCACCACGGGGTGGACGGGCTCTCCATCAGCAGATATGGTGATGAGTGGATGTCCCTGGATGGTTAGTTGAGCTGGGCACACAGAGGCGAGGGAGTTGATAACGCGGAATCTGTAACGACGGCCTGGGGTGATGGTGAAAGTCTCCAGAGGGGTGTTGGTGCTGTAGCCGGTCATTGGGTCCTGAAATATGGGCGAAAAAGTTTAGAGTTTAATACAGAAAGTCTTTAGCTGTGGAGAAGCAGTGCAATAGTCCTAAATAAAAATGAACGCGGCACACAACTGATGTTGTAGGGGACAACTGATTTTGAGCCAAGAGTTTTTTTTTTTTTTTTTTTTTTTTACAAAATCACCCTTAATTTAAGCTCACTCAGCTCATGATTGTTGCTGGAGGTACCATTACTCACTTTTGTAGAAAATTGAATAGAAAAATAACAGTTTATCAATGCAATTCTGCAATTGACGATAAGGAGTAGGTAGGTACCTACCTATACCTAATCAGCTTGTTCTTAGAAAGTCAGTAATTGGAGGGAAATATTAGAAGATACAACCAAAGTTGAAGCCCGACCTGAATTGTTAATTTGGGAAACATCCGATCTAAAAATTCCAAACCGATTCCACTGTTTCAAACAGACTCCAGGCATGAATAAAGTCATCTTTTCTGAAGGGCAAACGGAAGAGCAGTATTCGAATGAGCCAAACCCCGAAAATTCCGATGTATACCGATTCCACCATTTCGAAAATATACTCCAATTCCGCCAGGCACATTCGCGCAATCGGACATAGCGCATTTTCTACATCTGAACTACATTTATGGCCGACCTTATCACTGAGAGTTAACACATTGTCAAGGCTCTGGATTAAGTGAAAACTCTCTGTGGGAATTAATGAAGCCTTTTCTCAATTTGATACTTACAGTGAACTGTCCTTTTCCATTGATCAGCAGCGTGTCCGGGTCCTGGCCAGTGTTGGCAGCCAGACGGCCCGGGAATCTCTCCATAGCATCCTCATGCATCCAATCCGACAGCAGCATGACGTGGGTGGTCAAATCGTAGTCGTACAGATGGGAGTTCGGATCCTGGGAGGGCGCCTGACGGACGATGATGCTGCCGTAGATGCCGTCCATCTTCTGAAGACCTGGGGGGGCGAAAACGGGAGAATGGAGTGAGTTTTAAAATTAGAGAGCCCAAAGTTAAACATCACTAAATCAAATACCTACTGCAGAAATGGACTTGATGATCTGCAGACGTGGGGAAAAACGGGAGAAGGAGGTGAGCTTTTAGAGGGTCTGAATTTAAAAATCACTGAATCAGAAAATTCTTGGAGTATTTTTAAAGATATTTATATTTATTTGTTCCTGTCTAGGAAAGCAAGTTTGGCTTGTCCTCAGTCATCAATGTCCTTTTGTCAGAGGAACGTCCTCGAAATGGGTACCCAAATTACCCATAATCTCTTTTTGCCAGAAGAACATAGTTAAAATAGGTACACCTTTGCGTGTATACCTTAAATATACCTTTAAAATAAATATACCTTTGCGTGTACACCTAATATTAATTTCTTCAAGTCTCAAACCGATTTATGTTTTCACAAATCTTCTGCCAATGAAATGCAAAGTCCCACTTCAAGACAGCAAAGGCTTCGCGTGTACAAAGCTATAGACAGCTAATATTTATTTCAAGCGTCAGAAATACTGATTTACGAGTACTCACTATAGTCTTCTGCCCAGGAAGAGTAAATCCCCTTCAAGAGAGAAGAGACCAAACTTGTTCTCAGAAAAGAAGTAAAATGAAGAACCTTTGCGTGTAAACCTAATAATATTTATTTGATGAAGTCTCAGACTCTAATTTATGCCTTCACAAATCTTCTGCGAATGAAGTCCAAAGGCCAAACTTCATGAAAGAAGATAGTAAAATTCTTCTCAGAGAGTAGAGAAGAGAGCAAAGTTGTTCTCAAGAGAGGAGTAAAATGAAGGTGAATCATCCGGATAAATAAACAAAGTCACATCAAGAAGTTGCCAACTTTTTCTCAACAAATTCTGCACGCAACCCGATTTAGCATTCGAAGAGTTGAGAACTTTACCAACTTAACAGATTTTTTCCTGTGAATTAAATGCAACACCAACCACCAACTTGTATAATGTATATTCCTACACTAGTGTCCTACACTTTGCTAGCACGCAGTCCTGTTGAATATTTATACGAAGATTACATTATTAGCGTTTTATTCAAACATGAAACTATTAGATAATATATTGTTTGATAGAATATTTTTATTGAATATATGTTCGTTATCGTGACTCATCTAAGTAGAATATACAAGTGAAACGCTTCGATAAATAGAGTGTAGAGATGATCTAATAGAAAAAGGTAGAAGGATGGAAAAAAGTTCTGGAAAGAATGTGGAAAGAAAGGCAAGAGAAGACGAAGACAAAGACAAAGAAGAAGAGAAAAAAGAGGAGAGAAAGAAGACAAAAAGGACGAAAAATGGTGGACAACATAAAAGAATCAAAAATCAATCTAAAACACACAAGAAAGTCCCACAAGAAGATGAGATCCATATATTCCAAACAAATCAGGATAACTGAAGATGAAATCACCGACATAGAAGAGGACAAAGAAGTAGAAAAACATGGTCCAAGAAAATATGGAAACCCGACAAAAATTCCGCATATGCAAACTGCTACCATTCAAGGATTATTTATTCCCAGTGCAATAGTTCTAAACAAAAATGGACGCGGCACAGAAGGGATCAAGAAGAGACCGCCTTTACATAATAATAAGGATAACTCGAAACAAATTCATCGACACAGAAGAAGGGAAAGAAGTATTAGAAAGCTAGAAAGGCACGTATGAGAAAGCCCAGGAAAATATGTAAGAAAAACAACAATGCCGAATATTCAAAACGTGTACCAATTCTGCCAATTCAGAATGACTCAAAACTCATCGACACAGAAGAAGACTCTCTTGTAGGAAAGGATTTGGCTCTACATCCTGTATGACCAGTTTAGGTGTTACTCCAAGTGTTACTCTCAGTGCCAATAAATACTCTAATGAAGATGAACTCACAACACACCCACCAACTGTAAACATAATCGTACTACCACTAACCAATATACATATTAAACCAGCTCATCACTATCACAGAACTAGTATTACTAGATCACTACAAAACGTACATGTATATTATATCAGGGCATCAGTAAGCCACCCAGCCAAAGTTGCTCTCGGAACGTGGATGTGATAAAAAAAACACCATAAAGCATACTACCACTAATCAGCCCCGGATCTCTGTGCTCAGTTAGACACAAAAAGCAAAAAGCCCACTCAGAGGCCTAGGTGTATTGGCAAAGAGCCCCGAAAGATGGCTTATCTACCGCTAAGTGGTAGATATAAGAATCTACCGCTAACCAATATACATATTAAACCAGATTATCATTACGCCACCCAGCAAACTTGCTCCCAGACCATAGAATACTAGAAAGATAGGTGGTACCCATTATAATTACCATAATCAAACTCATCAGTCTCATCTCTAAGCCAAAGCTGTTTCAAACTTGCCCCTCAGAAAACATGGAAGTTGTAAATCCCCCACAATGATCACCAGTTGACAAGATTATCCAAACAACAACCACTGCCAGACACTCACACACCTACGTACACACCCTAACGGATTAAATCCAGTTATATGCCCGATGCCAAGCCACATATGCCAGTTAATCCAAATATATGCCTGATACCAGATAAACCAGATAAGAGGACTTATGTGAGGAATAAATAGCCTAGATAATTAGAACCCATTACGAAAGCGTCCAACTGGAAGTTGGTCTTGAAACCGATTTATGTTTTCACAAATCTTCTGCCAATGAAATGCAAAGTCCCACTTCAAGACAGCAAAGGCTTCGCGTGTACAAAGCTATAGACAGCTAATATTTATTTCAAGCGTCAGAAATACTGATTTACGAGTACTCACTATAGTCTTCTGCCCAGGAAGAGTAAATCCCCTTCAAGAGAGAAGAGACCAAACTTGTTCTCAGAAAAGAAGTAAAATGAAGAACCTTTGCGTGTAAACCTAATAATATTTATTTGATGAAGTCTCAGACTCTAATTTATGCCTTCACAAATCTTCTGCGAATGAAGTCCAAAGGCCAAACTTCATGAAAGAAGATAGTAAAATTCTTCTCAGAGAGTAGAGAAGAGAGCAAAGTTGTTCTCAAGAGAGGAGTAAAATGAAGGTGAATCATCCGGATAAATAAACAAAGTCACATCAAGAAGTTGCCAACTTTTTCTCAACAAATTCTGCACGCAACCCGATTTAGCATTCGAAGAGTTGAGAACTTTACCAACTTAACAGATTTTTTCCTGTGAATTAAATGCAACACCAACCACCAACTTGTATAATGTATATTCCTACACTAGTGTCCTACACTTTGCTAGCACGCAGTCCTGTTGAATTCCCTCTCAAACCTCTTATAAAAAAGACATCTTTGGAAATTAGGTTGTCCAGACGAAAAAGAAAGACCACACCACTACACCAAATCTACCTGACCACGATAATCACGATCCTAGAAGAACTGGAACTAGAAGATATAGAAGTCGAAGACTTAGAACCTCTACGTTGTTACGGTACGGCGAGCAAAAGTTTTACGGGACCTCGTTGTTGAATAAGGCCCGTCAATTAGTAGAGAAGATTTCGAGATATTCTAAATATGTTTGGGCAATTATTCTATTTAATTACCTAAATAATGCGATAATTGGCCGGCGTGCGCTGGAGAAGCAGGCCTGCGTATGAAATGAAACGTGATGGATTTTGTCTGAGTAGTGGCGGATGGAGAGAACTTTGCTGGTTATTTTTAGATGAGAAAAATCGTTGGAGGAGCGTGGCTTGAGCCTTTCATTTAGTCCTTAAGCTGTGTCCACACCTTTACAACCCTCACTAATCTCTTACATAGATCAACTATAAACGTGGGTTACGTCAGAGTCACATGGTCCGACATCTCAAGCCGATTGGTCAAGTCTATCAATATCCAGAGTCGTCGGCCGTCGATTGATCATCGATCGACGGCCGTCGACTCTGTGTGGGTGTGTGGACACACCTTTACAACCCTCACTAATCTCTTACGTATATTAACTATAAACGTGGGTTACGTCAGAGTCACATGGTCCGACATCTCAAGCCGATTGGTCAAGTCTATCAATATACACGAATTACTAATTAAATTTATTCTCACGTAAGTAGTGACACAAAGCCCTGTACTGAGGCCTGTGTTGTAGGTTACACTTGAGAAAATGACCTTCTCGCCAAGTTCCCAACATACAAAAATATTTCAACAGAAATCGATTTTTTACAAATCGCAATCCCCCAAACCCATTCCTCTCCCTCCGTCACTGCCTCTCGTCCGTCAATCGTGTGTGTTTTGCGTGTATGTTTGGATCTAAACACACACAGACCTCTATCTAGTTACGCTCTGATTCTCAACCAAATGAAATCTATGATATAATCGCTCTAAAAGAAGTCCTTACTGAAGATAATGCCACTAAGTGACCTACCGCTGCGATCGGGCAATAGGGAGGTCTCCCTATTCAATATCTAGGTACAGGGTCTGTCTAAGAGGTTTAAACTTTCAAAAAGGAATTCTTAAAAGTCTTAAGCTGTGTCCACACATACACACATAGTTGACGCCGTCGATCAACGAGATGAAGAGGTGAATCTGTGTTGTTGAGGCAGTGTACGGTTTCAGTCAACATCGTCTGTTTGGACACACTTTTAAAACCCAATTTGAAGGTTCTGGAGATACGAGTAACAATACTCTCTTGAGTTGAATGTAACCACTAAGCGAGATTAACGCCGAAGGTGTTTTCTGGAAGCTAACGGTTAGAGCTCTATTATTGTGATCAAATTCTGCAATAAATGAGGATAGGATTGAACGTGAGTCCTCTTGATTAACAAAGAAAGCGCGCTAACCATAACGCCACCGAGGCAGGTTCGAAGGTACAGGGTTCATTTTGGGTCAATCAGGATAGTGGATCAAGTAACCGTAGTCAGAATCCATCCTAGAAATGGTCTACTTCTCGGACATGGGACACCCTATATTTGGATAACTATCCTATATGTGATGACAATGACGGATACAGTCACATTCAGGCCAAACCAAACTATAATAGACATAATGGGCAGAACTTCCAAACAGGAATGCCATCATTGAATAGCGATGTCGCGACAGTTATCCCAGATAATGATTGCGAATCTGAAGATATCTTTGCAATCTGACCCCAGAAATCCATAATTGTAATCCTGAATCCTAGAGAATCTCTTTGATCTGACCCCAGAGATATCCTAACGAATCTTCTTTTTAACCTGACCTGTATCTGAAGAATTAATTACCTAAATAATGCGATAATTGGCCGGCGTGCGCTGGAGAAGCAGGCCTGCGTATGAAATGAAACGTGATGGATTTTGTCTGACTAGTGGCGGATGGAGAGAACTTTGCTGGTTATTTTTAGATGAGAAAAATCGTTGGAGGAGCGTGGCGTGAGCCTTTAATTTAGTCCTTAAGGTGTGTTCACACATAGTCGACTGCCGTCAACCGACCATCGATCGAGGTCAATCTGGATTTCTGAACAAAATTTGCACCACCACTTTCGTGTTCCTGGTAAAAAGACCTTTAATTTGATATGGTCGACCAGATTTGGATAAGTCCTTCTATGGGGACAGACCGACAGACACACAGACAGACGACACCGAAGCGAATACAATAGCCCGTCCCTTATACCTTTTTTTTTATTACTATCGTAATAATAAAGGAAGGACGGGCTAAAAATCGATTCTGACAGATCGCAAACCCCCAAACCCCTTTCTAACCCTCCGGTAAGATCGCGAACTCCCAAACCTTTCTTTGTGGTAAAGTAAAGCTTTTTCACAATTTTAGTGGATTACTAAGTACTTCCTTTGCAATCCATTTCCATTTCCACAATTCAATAATCTTTTTACACGGGTAATGAATGCCGTCACTAATTGCTACACGACTGAAGTAGCTACTCAATTGTCCTCACGAGGCAGAGTGTAACCCGAACACCAAGCATAGCGTGCAAGCCTAGTGTGATAATACCCACTCGGCCACGGAGGTTGCTTTGCTTTTTTTCTATTTTCCAGTGATGGATTGTAAGACCACTATGTCCGTACCCTAAGATGGTAAAGGTGTCACCAAAGCTTTAAAGAGGGATAATATTAGGTCAGCCTAGTTAGCTTGGTTGGTAGTGCGTCTGGCTTGTAAGCGCTATCCTTAACGGATAATGTTCGTTCTAGGAACGGCTGGCTTTCTCCTATCCTGTCTTTCTTCTCTCTTCGATTTCGGAGCGATAAGACCTTAGCAGTTACAGTTCCCTCTATCAAAACTCCAAAAAAAGAGGGATAATGAAGGTAATTTCAGACACTCACTAGGATTACTGCTACTGCCGAACGACGGGGAAGAGTAAATCCCCTTCAAGAGAGAAGAGACCAAACTTGTTCTCAGAAAAGAAGTAAAATGAAGAACCTTTGCGTGTAAACCTAATATTTATTTGATGAAGTCTCAGACTCTAATTTATGCCTTCACAAATCTTCTGCGAATGAAGTCCAAAGGCCATCTGAAGAAATCTTTTCAATTTGATCTCAAAGATCTTAGAGAACCTGCTTAGTCTGATCTAGCCCAATATGCAAATCCTAACCAAAGATACCTTACTTAATATGGTGAGAATAAAATCTTGGAAAATTACGACCATCCTCCATTATGACTGGACTACTTGGACCAGTAGGCAGCCAAGCTACTTGCCTCGTGTAATCCAGCCATAAGGGAGAACCTTCTGAATAGAATAGAATAGAATACAAGCTAACTTAGATGTTTACCCTCGCAGTCTGCTTTCCAAAGTGACCCCTTATCTAAAGACCTCTCGGTACTTGTTCAGACGGAGCTGTCACAAATGAGCATTGACCAGTGTTATTATAGGGTTAGGTTAAACACAAAAAGGAGCTTTCGCTTAATATGGTGAGAATAAAATCTTGGAAAATTACGACCATCCTCCATTATGACTGGACTACTTGGACCAGTAGGCAGCCAAGCTACTGAAACTACTTGCCTTGTGTAATTCAGCCATAAGGGAGAACCTTCTGAATAGAATAGAATAGAATAGAATAGAATACAAGCTAACTTACACGTTTACCCTCGCAGTCTGCTTTCCAAAGTGACCCCTTATCTAAAGACCTCTCGGTACTTGTTCAGACGTCAATGGAAAATTGCTACAGAAAGGAGCTGCCACAAATGAGCATTGACCAGTGTTATTGTAGGGTTAGGTTAAACACAAAAAGGAGCTTTCACAATTTGAGCAGTGACCAGTGTTATAGGTTAAACACAAAGAGGAGCTTTCATAATTCGAGCAGTGACTAGTGTTATTATAGGGTTAGGTACAGCACAAAAAGGAACTTTCTTTTTCATTGCCGTGGCTTCTGAATAATTACCGATCTATCCAGGTGGCTTCCTTTCCGTCCTTGGACGGTTTCGAAAGGAAATACTGGGGAAGACGACCAGAGTATCTTTTCGAACATGTGTTGTGAAGAGAACGAATGTGAGATAAAAGAATACATACTGATAGATTCTGACGTGACTTTGTGAAGATTCATCTTGACAAGAAGAACACCAGTAACTTGTACTTTTCACAGTTGGTAAAAGAATACACCGAACATAATATGAGTGACCATGTTTCAGAACGAATGTAAGATAAAAGAATACAATAGAAATAATATAGGTAAGTATCTACGATTAATTATGTATGTTAGATATAGCTTGTTTTGTACTGCCAGAATGAGATATATGGAGATATTTGAGGGAATGTTCAAGTTACAAGGTTTGATCTAGTTGTGCTCAATGAAGCACGGAATACAGCGTTGCCAAAATTAACTTTGAAATTTGTAAAGTTTTGTTAACACAAAACATTAAAAAATATTCAAAATGGCAAGAAGGAAAGCCTTTGACAACGCATCGATGCTTTCTCACCATTTCTGTTTAAGCAAGGGCCCCTTTTATTCTTTCTATTACGTTAATTCAAATCTCCTTTGGCCTTTAACACCTACGTTTGAACCATCCTGTAGATATCCTAGGTACTGAACAGCTGAACACATTATAAACAGTTCGAAAACAGAACCATCACTATCACAGAACTAGTATTACTAGATCACTACAAAACGTACATGTATATTATATCAGGGCATCAGTAAGCCACCCAGCCAAAGTTACTCTCGGATCGTGGAAGTGATAAAAAAACACCACAAAGCATACTACCACTAATCAGCCCCGGATCTCTGTGCTCAGTTAGACACAAAAAGCAAAAAGCCCACTCAGAGGCCTAGGTGTATTGGCAAAGAGCCCCGAAAGATGGCTTATCTACCGCTAAGTGGTAGATATAAGAATCTACCGCTAACCAATATACATATTAAACCAGATTATCATTACGCCACCCAGCAAACTTGCTCCCAGACCATAGAATACTAGAAAGATAGGTGGTACCCATTATAATTACCATAATCAAACTCATCAGTCTCATCTCTAAGCCAAAGCTGTTTCAAACTTGCCCCTCAGAAAACATGGAAGTTGTAAATCCCCCACAATGATCACCAGTTGACAAGATTATCCAAACAACAACCACTGCCAGACACTCACACACCTACGTACACACCCTAACGGATTAAATCCAGTTATATGCCCGATGCCAAGCCACATATGCCAGTTAATCCAATATATACCTGATACCAGATAAGAGGACTTACATATGTGAGGAATAAATTAGCCTAGATAATTAGAACCCATTACGAAAGCGTCCAACTGGAAGTTGGTATGGAAATTAAGTTGACAAGATTATCCAAACAACAACCACTGCCAGACACTCACACACCTACGTACACACCCTAACGGATTAAATCCAGTTATATGCCTGATGCCAAGCCACATATGCCAGTTAATCCAATATATGCCTGATACCACATAAACCAGATAAGAGGACTTATGTGAGGAATAAATTAGCCTAGATAATTAGAACCCATTACGAAAGCGTCCAACTGGAAGTTGGTCTGGAAATTAACTGAATTCACTAAACTATGCTGGAACTAGATATCGACCAACAGAAACTGGAAGTTGGTACGGAAATTGACTGCATTACAGGATACTGGTAAAACCTAGCCTAACCTGACATCAATATAACCAGTTGGTATGCTAGGGTTGAAAGGTTAAGGTGGAACCTTGCCAGCAAAGGATTCAACATATCACCAGGATCTATGTATGATCCAGTTGAGGCCGAAACTTGGCCTGGCACACTGCCGTGCGCCTATATCATAAAAATCCTCATGAACTGAGTAGTCCACGAGTTAAGAGCTGACTCATTGACTGAGTAGTCCACTAAAGAGTAGTTGAGTAACTCACTCACTCTTGACGCATCTTTACTGAGGACTGACTCCGCGTGCCAGTGGTAAAAGTACCACATGTTAAAGCGGTCTCTTCTTGATCCCTTGTGTGCCGCGTCCATTTTACTTTAGCTGGAAATTGACTGAATTCACTAAACTATGCTGGAACTAGATATCGACCAACAGAAACTGGAAGTTGGTACGGAAATTGACTGCATTACAGGATACTGGTAAAACCTAGCCTAACCTGACATCAATATAACCAGTTGGTATGCTAGGGTTGAAAGGTTAAGGCGGAACCTTGCCAGCAAAAGATTCAACATATCACCAGGATCTATGTATATAATCCAGGATGTATGATCAACTAGATGTAAGAGTTTGGCGAAATCATGACGATGAAAATTCCCCAATTTCTCAAAGCTTTCCTGTTGTTTAGTGACAATAAATCCTTAATATCAATTCAATAACAACTTCACCCCAAGAGTTCCTTTTCAATCACGATATATCGCGAATCCGTCTCCTGTACAGGGCGGATAAGGTTCGTTCTCGGAACGGCTGGCTTTCACCTATCCTGTCCTCCTTCTCTCTTCGATTTTGGGACGATAAGACCTTAGCTGTTACAGTTCCTTCCCTCTCAAACCTCTTATAAAAAAGACATCTTTGGAAATTAGGTTGTCCAGACGAAAAAGAAAGACCACACCACTACAATCAACTAGATGTAAGAGTTTGGCGAAATCATGACGATGAAAATTCCCCAATTTCTCAAAGCTTTCCTGTTGTTTAGTGACAATAAATATTTAATATCAATTCAATAACAACTTCACCCCAAGACTTCCTTTTCAATCACGATATACCTATCGCGAATCCGTCTCCTGTACAGGGCGGATAAGGTTCGCTCTCGGAACGGCTGGCTTTCACCTATCCTGTCCTAATTCTCTCTTTGATTTCGGGACGATAAGACCTTATCAATTATATTTTCGCCCATCAAACCTCATATATCAGTACCTATAAAAAAAGACATCTTTGGAAAAGAGGTTAACCAGACGAAAAAGAATGACCACGCCACTACTCCAAATCTACCTGACCACGATAATCACGATCCTAGAAGAACTGGAACTAGAAGATATAGAAGTCGAAGACTTAGAACCTCTACGTTGTCACGGTACGGCGAGCAAAAAGTTTTACTGGACCTCGTTGTTGAATAAGGCCCGTCAATTAGTAGAGAAGATTTCGAGATATTCTAAATATGTAGAAGATATAGAAGTCGAAGACTTAGAACCTCTACGTTGTCACGGTACGGCGAGCAAAAAGTTTTACTGGACCTCGTTGTTGAATAAATCCCGTCAATTAGTTGAGAAGATTTCGAGATATTCTAAATATGTTTGGGCAATTATTCCATTTAATTACCTAAATAATGCGATAATTGGCCGGCGTGCGCTGGAGAAGCAGGCCTGCGTATGAAATGAAACGTGATGGATTTTGTCTGAGTAGTGGCGGATAGAGAGAGCTTTGCTTGGTATTTTTAGATGAGAAAAATCGTTGGAGGAGCGTGGCTTGAGCCTTTCATTTAGTCCTTAAGCTATTCAATGATGGCATTCCTGTTTGGAAGTTCTGCCCATTATGTCTATTATAGTTTGGTTTGGCCTGAATGTGACTGTATCCGTCATTGTCATCACATATAGGATAGTTATCCAAATATAGGGTGTCCCATGTCCGAGAAGTAGACCATTTCTAGGATGGATTCTGACTACGGTTACTTGATCCACTATCCTGATTGACCCAAAATGAACCCTGTACCTTCGAACCTGCCTCGGTGGCGTTATGGTTAGCGCGCTTTCTTTGTTAATCAAGAGGACTCACGTTCAATCCTATCCTCATTTATTGGAGAATTTGATCACAATAATAGAGCTCTAACAGTTAGCTTCCAGAAAACACCTTCGGCGTTAATCTCGCTTAGTGGTTACATTCAACTTGAGAGATTATTCCTACTTGGGTTTCCAGAACCTTCAAATTGGGTTTTGAAAGTGTGTCCAAACAGACGACGTTGACTGAAACCGTACACTACCTCAACAACATACATCCTTCGAACCTGCCTCGGTGGCGTTATGGTTAGCGCGCTTTCTTTGTTAATCAAGAGGACTCACGTTCAATCCTATCCTCATTTATTGCAGAATTTGATCACAATAATAGAGCTCTAACCGTTAGCTTCCAGAAAACACCTTCGGCGTTAATCTCGCTTAGTGGTTACATTCAACTCAAGAGAGTATTGTTACTCGTATCTCCAGAACCTTCAAATTGGGTTTTAAAAGTGTGTCCAAACAGACGATGTTGACTGAAACCGTACACTGCCTCAACAACACAGATTCACCTCTTCATCTCGTTGATCGACGGCGTCAACTATGTGTGTATGTGTGGACACAGCTTAAGACTTTTAAGAATTCCTTTTTGAAAGTTTAAACCTCTTAGACTTAGACAGACCCTGTACCTAAATATTGAATAGGGAGACCTCCCTATTGCCCGATCGCAGCGGTAGGTCACTTAGTGGCATTATCTTCAGTAAGGACTTCTTTTAGAGCGATTATATCATAGATTTCGTTTGGTTGAGAATCAGAGCGTAACTAGATAGAGGTCTGTGTGTGTTTAGATCCAAACATACACGCAAAACACACACGATTGATGGACGAGAGGCAGTGACGGAGGGAGAGGAATTCTTTGATTCAGGGTCACATACCGAAGCTTTTGGTGAAGAGGAACCTTTTTTCACTAATTTTTCCCAAGTCAAAGTCTAATTTTCCTGGACTATTCGTCTTTTAGCCCTTTTAGAAGATCTTTTGTATCCAATGTTTCTATTATTGCACATTGCATACCTAAGTAGATACCAGGAATTCAGACAAAACTGCCCCATAATTTTAGCTAAAGTTTCGATTTCCACATTGCTGATAGTTTGATAATAAAAGTAAAAGTTAACCCCTTTACAAAACGCAACGTGCTCAACTATTGTATACCTACCTAGTTTGTTGTTCTAGCCGTTTGTTGTCGCCTTTGTCACTAACTAAGCACCTATGTGATTTATGTTTATAGGGGTAAAAGCACATTATTTAATATTTATATCTACATTATCTGCTGTGTTCTCTTCTAACCATAACGCCACCGAGGCAGGTTCGAAGGTACAGGGTTCATTTTGGGTCAATCAGGATAGTGGATCAAGTAACCGTAGTCAGAACCCATCCTAGAAATGGTCTACTTCTCGGACATGGGACACCCTGTATTTGGATAACTATCCTATATGTGATGGCAATGACGGATACAGTCACATTCAGGCCAAACCAAACTATAATAGACATAATGGGCAGAACTTCCAAACAGGAATGCCATCATTGAATAGCGATGTCGCGACAGTTATCCCAGATAATGATTGCGAATCTGAAGATATCTTTGCAGATATCTTTGCAATCTGACCCCAGAAACATGAATCCTCAGAATCCTAGAGAATCTTCTTGATCTGACCCCAGAGATATCATAACGAATCTTCTTCTCAACCTGACCTGTATCTGAAGAGATCTTTTCAATTTGATCTCAAAGATCTTAGAGAACCTGCTTAGTCTGATCTAGCCCAATATGCAAATCCTAACCAAAGATACCTTACTTAATATGGTGAGAATAAAATCTTGGAAAATTACGACCATCCTCCATTATGACTGGACTACTTGGACCAGTAGGCAGCCAAGCTACTTGCCTCGTGTAATCCAGCCATAAGGGAGAACCTTCTGAATAGAATAGAATAGAATACAAGCTAACTTAGATGTTTACCCTCGCAGTCTGCTTTCCAAAGTGACCCCTTATCTAAAGACCTCTCGGTACTTGTTCAGACGGAGCTGTCACAAATGAGCATTGACCAGTGTTATTATAGGGTTAGGTTAAACACAAAAAGGAGCTTTCGTAATTCGAGCAGTGACTAGTGTTATTATAGGGTTAGGTACAGCACAAAAAGGAACTTTCTTTTTCATTGCCGTGGCTTCTGAATAATTACCGATACATCTAGGTGGCTTCTATGGGAGTGGCTTACCTGTGTGGGCGTGCCAGAAGTGGGTTCCGGCGTTGGCGGTGAACTGGTATCTGAACGTGTTGCCCTGCGTGATTGGACATTGGGTGACGAACGGTACTCCGTCAGAATACTGGGTGCCTCTCTGGTGGATACCGTGCCAATGGATGGTGTTCTCCAGACCGTCCATGGAGTTTCGGACGTCGACTACCACGCGATCTCCCTCACACACCTGATGGGGAGAAGGGGAAAGTGAGTGAACTGTGTTGTGATTTTGAAGAGACCCAAAATTTCGGAGGTACGATTGAAAACCGAATAAAAGAGCGACGTAAATTTTTGATTCCCATAAGAGTTGCTCTCAAATCAAATTGTGCGACTCTCGGCGAGCTGCAAGCTACCGATAGCTCGCGCTCGTATTCCTGTGGCCCTGAGGAGGGAATAGGGCTTTGTACATCAGCCCTATCTAGTCGCGAAGAAGGACAAAGTCCATTTTGGCAATTAACTTGTTCTCCAAAGTCAGTTTTGTTTTACTGTGTTATTAGTTATGATTTTGAAGAGACCCAAAATTTCGGAGGTACGATTAAAAACCGAATAAAAGAGCGACGTAAATTTTTGATTCCCATAAGAGTTGCTCTCAAATCCAATTGTGCGACTGTCCGCGAGCTGCAAGCTATATCGGTAGCTTGCGCTCGTATTCCTGTGGTCCTGAGGAGGGAATAGGGCTTGTACATCAGCCCTATCTAGTCGCGAAGAAGGACAAAGTCCATTTTGGCAACTTGTTCTCCAAGCTCAGTTTTGTTTTTGACTTTCCTATTTTAACTTTAATAAAATAAAATGTCCTGTCTATTTTTGTTGGGATGTACCCCCATTCATAGAATACATACAAAAATATAACGTATTCCAACCAAAGATTTTAGTCAGCTCAATTTGCGGATTCTTAACTGTATACTGCTGATCTTCTGCTGTGCCACAAAAGATCTAAAAAAGTAGCAGTGATACTTCCCTTAAGGCTTCTCTTCAGCTCCATAACCTTAGGAGGATTGCATACTTCTCTTAAAAGAGGTACGAGATTCTTAACAGAAGGAGCAGCCAGACTTACCTGTATACTGGGCCCGGGCAACATTCTGTTCACGGCGAGGATACCTCGTTCTACGCCATCAGCCAAGACACACTGACAGTGACTCCACACGGTGTTTGTGGCGTTGGGCGTACACAGCTGACAAGCACTGAAAACAGAAAGGCTCTTGTTAGAAGAATCTCTAAAGAAGAAGGAGGAGGAGAAAAAGAGGAGGAAGTAGAGGACGAAGTATCTTATTAGAAGGATTCCTAGAATAATACCCAAATATAATCCCCAAGGGTTAAAGAAGAATCCTCAAAGGAAGATGAAGAAAAATAAAGAGGAGGCCACACGGTGTTGGTGGCGTTGGGCGTACACAGCTGACAAGCACTGAAAACAGAAAGGCTCTTGTTAGAAGAATCTCTAAAGAAGAAGTAGTCTCTAGAAGGAGGAGGAGGAGGAGGAGGAGGAAGTAGAAGACGAAGTATCTTATTAGAAGGATTCCTAGAATAATACCCAAATATAGAAGAAGAACAATCCCCAAGGGTAAAAGAAGAATCCTCAAAGGAAGATGAAGAAAAATAAAGAGGAGGAGGAGGGAAAAAAGAAAAGGAAAAGGAGGAGGATTAAGAGAAAAAAGAAGAAACAGAATTTGGAAATTCGCCTCCCAAAAGTTTCAAAAGCATAAAACCAAAGAATTTTTACTTATCAAAAGTCTAGTGGGTCCCGGAAAACCAAAAGTCACGAGTCGGTCTGAACTCTAAAGAATCCAAGATTCTCTGATTGTCCTCAAGATAGTTCCTAGAACGGAATAGTAGCAAGTGGGTCTCAAGAATCCAAGATTCTTTAATTGTCTTCAAGGTAGTTCTCAGAACCCCAGAATTCGTAAATAGTTCCTAGAACGCAAGAGGTCATACCACCGGCAAAGTTCTTCGACTTCTGGTAACCTTCTTGATTCCCGATTGTCTGATACCGCCACGATTCGCGATCGTCATTACAGTAATTGACTTATATAATCTTATATTAAATAGATAATGCTATATAATCTTATATTAGGTAGGTATATAATCTTTTAATCCTACAGGTAGCTATACGGGCTATGATATAATTAAGACTATATAAATAGGTATATAATCTATATAATTCTCTCGAATCAAAGATCTAGAATTCTAGATCGGTCAATCAAACAATAAGACCATTCTATCGTCTTGATTAGACTGTTATTAATAATCTCTTTTCGAAGAGGCCACTGGAGAAAGAATGCTGATTCACTTTAAAGCTGTGTCCACACTGTCCAAACTGTCCACACATGGTCGACGGCCGTCGATCGATGTCTAAGCGTCCACACAGTGACCATGTTTCAGAACGAATGTAAGATAAAAGAATACAATAGAAATAATATAGGTAAGTATCTACGATTAATTATGTATGTTATAGATAAAGCTTGTTTTGTACTGCCAGAATGAGATATATGGAGATATTTGAGGGAATGTAGCTGGGTAGCTCACTTGACGCATCTTTACAAAAGACTGGGGACTGACTCCGCGTGCCAGTGGTACACGTACCACATGTTGAGTACCTATGGTTTGATCCAAATGATCCAATATCTGTTGTACTTATTCTGAAGCTGTCTAATTAGTTCCTCTAGTAATTTTATTATGATTGGTCATTAGATGGAGATTGGAGTACTGTTGTGTCTAGGTATTGGAACACTGTGTCTGGTTGGACCTGTATATTGTACTGTTGTATTATTATATCTATTATTATATAAGCACCAAATAAATAAATCAATTCAATTCAAATCTACCTAGTTGTATCTTATATCTAGTTATATAGGTAATCTGTTGTACTTATTCTGAAGCTGTCTAATTAGTTCCTCTAGTAATTTTATTATGATTGGTCATTAGATGGAGATTGGAGCACTGTTATGTCTAGGTATTGGAACACTGTGTCTGGTTGGACCTGTATGTACTGTTGTATTATTATATCTACCTAGTTGTATCTTATATCTAGTTGTATAGGTACTTTCGTATCTAGGTACGTAATGTACTGTAATAACTTAATTTATGTACTTTTTAATTTCTTTCGTGTTTGCTCGCATTTCCCTGATTACTTTATCTTTGTTTCCATTATATTCAACTTACTTTCACTCATAAGTCTGTAGAAAATTATACAACAAACCGTTCAGCCCTTCCCGTATAAAAGTTTTCTAGTATGGGGCAAATTCTAGTCTAGAAATTAGAAAAAAGAGGTGTGTTCAGATAAGTTGTATATTCTATTCTAAACTACACCTAAATAAGGGGAGCATTCAGACACTATGTGTTCAGATAAGTTGTATATTCTATTCTAAACTACACCTAAATAAGGGGAGCATTCAGACACTAGCAGACTGTACAATTAGCTTAATAAACCTTCTGCGGGCTGAAAATATATTGGTGAAATTCATCCCTACTCTAGAAATTCCAAACGAGGGGTGTGTTCAGAATTTATCTTTGTTTCCATTATATTCAACTTACTTTCACTCATAAGTCTGTAGAAATTATACAAAAAACCGTTCAGCCCTTTAAAAGTTTTCTAGTAGGTATGGGCACTATGGGGCAAATTCTAGTCTAGAAATCAGAAAAAAGAGGTGTGTTCAGATAAGTTGTAGGTATATTCTATTCTAAACTACACCTAAATAAGGGGAGCATTCAGACACTTGCAGACTGTTCAATTAGCTTAACAAACCTTCTGCGGGCTGAAAATATATTGGTGAAATCCATCCCTACTCTAGAAATTCCAAACGAGGGGTGTGTTCAGATACTTGCGCTCTACTCTAGAAATTAGAAACAAGGGGTGCGTACCTACAGAATAGTTCAGATACTTACGCTCCTAGCACGGTGTACAGCTCAAGGGTGAAATGATAGTAGCACAGCTTAGGTGGCTCCCCCTCGCGGCAAGCTCGGGCACACTCTTCAGGCGACGACAGTTCAGCGTTGCCTCTCAGGACGTCGAGACCACGGGTGTCGAAATCTAGCGACGTGTAGCCCAAGTCTGGATAAGCTGTGGAGGAGAGAAAAGCGAGGTTCGATTAGATTGTATTAAATCAAATTATTAACAAGTTCCATTTATATTTGATTGACAAAAAACTCAGAACATACATTTTTCATATAAATGGTATACCCATCCGTATAAGCAGAGCTTGTGCCACGGATGGGGAGTTCATTTATAATATTTATCAAATCATTATTAATTTTGTTCTTTGTGGTAAAGTAAAGCTTTTTCACAATTTTAGTGGATTACTAAGTACTTCCTTTGCAATCCATTTCCATTTCCACAATTCAATTATCTTTTTACACGGGTAATGAATGCCGTCACTAATTGCTACACGACTGAAGTAGCTACTCAATTGTCCTCACAAGGCAGAGTGTAACCCGAACACCAAGCATAGAGTTGAAAAAAAATCGACGCCACCAGGAATCGAATCCAGTACCTTCAGCGTCCAATCCTAGTGTGATACCCACTCGGCCACGGAGGCTGCTTTTTTTCTATTTTCCAGTGATGGATTGTAAGACCACTATGTCCGTACCCTGAGATGGTAAAGGTGTTATCAAAGCTTTAAAGAGGGATAATATTAGGTCAGCCTAGTTAGCTTGGTTGGTAGTGCGTCTGGCCTGTAAGCGCTATCCTGACGGGTAATGTTCGTTCTAGGAACGCCTGGCTTTCTCCTATCCTGTATTTCTTCTCTTTTCGATTTCGGAGCGATAAGACCTTAGCAGTTACAGTTCCCTCTATCAAACCTCCAAAAAAGAGGGATAATGAAGGTAATTTCAGACACTCACTAGGATTACTGCTACTGCCGAACGACGGATTGAGGGTTTCGCTGATCTGCGGGGCCGGAGCTAACGGGTCCGGCGCGGCAAAGAACGGATCTCCGGCCACATCCGGAAAGGCCGGCTTAAGACTGGCCGATGCCCACCATGAGGCGGCTGTGGATTGGTCCAGCGAGGTTTCACCTGAGAACAGAAAAATAAGAGGAAGGTTAGTTTTTAGAAATCTCTGTGAAATAATAATACCTATAATTAGTAATGGTGCTTATTTATACTGCTGGAATAGAACTAAATAGTCTCTTTACCCCAGCAGTAGGCTACTACTATTATTGTGAATATTGTCATATTGTGATCAAAGTCTCAAACAACGCTGAGGATGAAATTCCATATCTCGGCTGAACCCACGCCCTTCCGCTTACCAGGTGCGTCTTGACCACTACACCACGGAGGAAATGAGGTGAAATTCAAAAGGCAACAATAAAAAGGGGACAAACGAAACACCTAGCGTAAGGTGGTAGATTTATTTAGGTTAGAATGTGACCTTTATCCTTTATTTTTTGTAATTTGCTGGTTAATTAATAATATTTAAATTAAATAAGTATCATCAGAGCACATAAATCCTATATC
This sequence comes from Diaphorina citri, assembly GCF_000475195.1. Lineage (NCBI taxonomy): Eukaryota > Metazoa > Arthropoda > Insecta > Hemiptera > Psyllidae > Diaphorina > Diaphorina citri. Next base: position 7,363 of record NW_007378311.1, on the reverse strand, counting down.
ACATGTGCATTAGTACTACTTCACTACATAGTTTTGACTTTTAGTTGAGACTGTTAAAGACTCATACAAGAATGTGAACGATTTGAACAGAAATAGTTCACTCATGATCCGTAACAAGTCAAGAATAAAGCAAACAGTATACTTATGTACCCGATTATTTCCCCATGGGTTATTGGGTTCAGTAATTCAGTTTGATCGATATTTTGTTAGACGTATCATATGGGTATCATGTTACATGTAATTTACTACATTTTATATTCTTACTAGTTACTAAGTCCAAGCGGTTCATGTGCCACGCAATCAAAGCTCTTACGCACTTCAAACTTCGACAGGAATTACGTGAAGAGAATGTGTCAGGTATTGGGCAATTTTTGACAGTTTTTGTTTGTTGTCTGGTATGCCTACTTTTATTTCGATCAGGGAGTGGTTGTGTAGGAGAATGTCAAAAACCTCAACAGCATTTTGATCAAGGTTCCAAACTTCCAAACATAGTTTTGTACTAAGGTATACTACTATAGTACCTCAATACTGCACCTCTGATACACTTGACTCTACTATCATCTCGATCAGGACTCGGCAGGAGAATCGACCTTTAACTTGATCTCGATCCAACTCATCCTCCAGTCTCCAGTTCCTCTCAAATCGGTGTTTAAATCGGTTGAATCGGTTCTTCTGCACGCAAACAATCACGGAGTCATGTTCACAACCTTTCCTCTTAACCCCTTCGCCAGGACGAACTTAACCTTTCCGTCCTTGGACGGTTTCGAAAGGAAATACTGGGGAAGACGACCAGAGTATCTTTTCGAACATGTGAAGAGAACGAATGTGAGATAAAAGAATACATACTGACAGTTTCTGACGTGACTTTGTGAAGATTCATCTTGACAAGAAGAACACCAGTAACTTGTAGGTACTTTTCACAGTTGGTAAGAGCAGTGACTAGTGTTATTATAGGGTTAGGTACAGCACAAAAAGGAACTTTCTTTTTCATTGCCGTGGCTTCTGAATAATTACCGATACATCTAGGTGGCTTCTATGGGACAGTTGGTAAAAGAATACATCGAACATAATATGAGTGACCATGTTTCAGAACGAATGTAAGATAAAAGAATACAATAGAAATAATATATAGGTAAGTATCTACGATTAATTATGTATGTTAGATATAGCTTGTTTTGTACTGCCAGAATGAGATATATGGAGATATTTGAGGGAATGTTCAAGTTACAAGGTTTGATTTAGTTGTGCTCAATGAAGCACGGAATACAGAGTTGCCAAAATAATCAATGTCAAAATTAATTTGGACATTTGTAAAGTTTTGATAACACAAAACATTGAAAAATATTAAAAATTGCAAGAAGGAAAGCCTTTGACAGCTCCCCATGTCTGTTTGAGTAAGAAAAGAATCTCTTTTAGGT